>NC_058410.1:96579828-96879828 GCF_002201575.2 Neomonachus schauinslandi | reverse complement strand
TTAGTTTGTTAAGAGTCTGGCTTTTGATTTTGGCTCAGGTCATGATCTTGGGGTTGTGGAATCAAACCCATGTTGGGCTCTGTGCTCAGCGGGGAGTCTGCTTGAGATTCTCTCTCTCCCTCTGCCCCTCCCCCCTCTCTCAAATAAATAAATATATTTTTTAAAAAGGATATATGTTTATGATGGTCATATCTTCCTGTTCATTGACTTTTTTTTTTACTAGTATATAATGTCTTTTCTCGTCCCTTATAATTTTTTTTTTCTTAAGGTCCATTTTTAAAGATAATAACATTACTATTCCAGTTTTATATTGGCTCATATTGGATAGGTAAATCTTTTCCTCCTTTTATTTTCAGTTTTTATGTCTTCTTGTGTGTGTATCTTTTCTCGACCATATGTTCTCTGATCTTGATTTTTAATGGTACCTAAAGAGACTTAATGTGTGAGATTATCTCATTACATGACCTTAATACTGTCATGTTATGTTATGTTTTCCATTACTCTAATTTCTTATCTCTTCTTTCTAGTTTTCCACCCAAGAGATATGGCTTTAGTTCACTAGTTTAAAAGTGATTCATTCATTTTTTTTAAAGAATTTATTTATTTATTTGACAGAGAGAGACACACAGAGAGAAGGAACACAAGCAGGGGGTGGGAGAGGGAGAAGCAGGCTTCCCGCTGAGCAGGGAGCCTGATGCGGGGCTTGATCCCAGGACCCTGAGATCATGACCTGAGCCAAAGACAGTTGCTTAACCAACTGAGCCACCCAGGCACCCCTAAAGGTCATTCATTTTATTTTGTTATGATTGCCTTTAGCCTGGGGTCCACATTGATGTTCATATACCCCTATCAGTATCTAAACCTTCTAGGAAGACAAGTCCACTTGGCCCCTTCCATGACTCTCATCATGTTGATGTATCATATTCTAGATTTTCTTTCATGGCGACACCATCCTTACTCAAAGTGTTTTATTACCCTACCTTCCTGTATTTCTTGCCATATCTTCTTGCATTCGTTTTTTTCTTATTTGAGTCTTTGAACCAAGAAGGTTTTTTAAGGCAGTCCTTATTTGGCAAATACTCTGAGGCCTCATATACCTGAGAATATATTTTATGCTTCAGTGTTTCAGTGACTATTTAACATTTATCAAATTCCACGTGATAAAAATATTAGACAAATTTGGTAGTAATGTAAGCATTTTTATCTTAATTTTCAAAATATCTCAGTCTTTGGAATGGCTGAAACCTACTAACATAACATAATAACATAACATAACATAACATAGGGATTTTCTATGGGCTTCTACACTTAGTAAATACTACACCTATTATGGTTTGAAGTTTAAATAAAAATTACCATGGTTGTTAGGATGTGGTTCTGTCAGGAACTTAGCAAGGAGTAAAAGAAGACAGATTAACCAGAGAGGAGATTTTAAGTGGAGGGCTGCCTCCTGTATGTAGCCTGTCTGCCCCACCTCCTTATAGTTGGACCCCATTCCTCCATCTTTCCATATATTGTTTCACACTACAGTTTGTGAATGATGTGAGTCCTTCCTAACACTCTCACCATGTCTGTCATATACCTTTAAACTGTCAGCACACCCGCTGCCTACCCACCATCTTGCCCCAGCTCTTTGATCCTGCAGTGCCTACTGCAGCTTGGTCTTAGATCCCAACCATTCCTGAGGGATTTGACAGGGATTCTTACTTTCCTGAGTCTTATAGTCAGACGGCCCTCAGCTCATCTGCCAAGTAATCATTCACACAACTTCTCCCTCTTCAACCTCCTCTCCTTACATTCTCAAAGATGCTCCTGGGAGTGTAGTGTTAGGGGAGAGCAGCGTGGGGTCTGGTAAGGGTTCTCTGGAGGTCCGGGGGAGCACAGATTGGCCCCATCACATTTGTGCCTGTTCCTCCTCTTAAGAAACACTTTTCCAAATTTTTGTAATACACCGACTGACAACTGTTGACACACTCCTGGGTTCTGGGATAGGTTTCTTGCAACTTCGGATAACTGGTTGCAAATTAGGAACAGCTGGGATGAGACTAAAGCAGGACAGGAACTGAAAAAAAATATTTACCAGGCTGAGTCTTAATACAGAGCTGTTTATTTTCTATTATATGTCCCATTGGGATAAAAGAGCTAATAGCCCTTATATTCTATAGAAAAGAAAGAACAGGGGGAGAAAAATACTCCCCCACCAATGTCTTCTGTGAAGAAAGAGACATTCAGTTTATGATTGTATTAGTGTTAGTATGATATTGACTCCATTGAAAGCGATGTTTTGCCTGTAGTACCAAGGAACTAATCGTGTCCTTGAAGGATAGAGGAAAGACAGAGAACAAATATGCTTCATTGTCAATTCCAATTTCAGTTTCTGGAATTTGAGTCCAAAAATGGTGTTGGAATATAGATCTTGTTCCATTTTCGTTACAAACTGGGAGCTGTGCAATGCAAAAAGTGAATGGTGTAGTTAATCCTCTCAGGGAAGTGGTTTTCCAGGTGAGAAAGAAGCAACTCTAAATGAAAAATGTGGATAAACACAGAGATGTAGTACTTGTTTTCAAAACAGGCTGAACAGAGTAGATGAGAAAAAAAAAAATTCTATTAAGCTGCCCTTTAGAAAGTGGTCTTTAGAGGGAGGGATTCTAACTGTCCCAAGTCTATGCCTCCTGGGATGAAAGAGAAAAGACCAAGAGTAAAAATAGTATAATTTGGAAATGTTCAACCAGATCTCAAAAGACTCATTACAAAGATCAGAGCAGAAGATTCTTGTTTTCTTCCTGGTATTAGAGTGGTTATCAGACTTACTGGTACTTTGACTCCAGTATAATGACATTAATGATCAGCGCTTAATAGCACGTTTTCTCTGGGTTTATCAGATTCCAACTGAGTTTATGATGATACCGAGGGAACACACGAAGGGATGTTGTGAAATTTAATAGTGTTTATAAAAGCTCATGCAAGGGGCAAGTGTTGCTGTTAAAAACTGATACTAAGGATTCCAGGGAGGAGTCTATGGAGAGTTCATTTTTACCATCACTGGAGGCACAACTTCTACCTCAGCTGTGCTTCCGGAGATTCCAAAAATGAAGGCGATTCCAAAACGAACTTTTTGTCTGAGACAGCATCATTTATCAATGAACAGAGCTGTGCTTACACAGACTCACCAAGTTATCCAACTAGAGGAGGTACTGGAACTCATCTACTTAGGGCCCAGATTTTAAAGATGAGGAAACCAAGCTCAGAGACAAAGTGATGTTCCCTAAG
The DNA here is from genome assembly GCF_002201575.2 of Neomonachus schauinslandi. Taxonomy (NCBI): domain Eukaryota; kingdom Metazoa; phylum Chordata; class Mammalia; order Carnivora; family Phocidae; genus Neomonachus; species Neomonachus schauinslandi. Next base: position 96,876,558 of record NC_058410.1, on the reverse strand, counting down.
TCACACAGGGAGTTAATGGCATAAGCAAAATAAAACAAAAAAAAATTAAGACTTAAGTAATCTCTGCACCCAATAGAGGCTTGAGCTCGGGGCTCGAACTTATTACTCTGAGATCAAGAGTCACACACTCTACTGACTAAGCCAGCCAGGCAGCCCTGGCATGGGCAATTTTTTTTTTTTTTAAAGATTTTATTTATTTCAGAGAGAGAGAGAGTGCAAGTGAGCCCGTGAGAGCATGGGGAGGGGGAGAAACAGAGGAAAAGGGAGAGGGAGGAGGAAAGAATCTCTAGCAGACCCCAAGGTGAGTGTGGAGCCCCATGTGGGGCTCGATCCTAAGACCCCCAAGATCATGACCGGAGCCAAAACCAAGAGCCTGAGTGATGCTCAACCACTTGAGCCCCCCCAGGTGCCCCTGGCATGGGCAAATTTTTAAAACCTTAGGGCAAAAATAGATGCTGCACCTTTAAATTCTAATACTACATATTTAAACTACTGATGTTTTGGAATTTTAAAGAATATTTTAGGCTAATGTAGATGAACTCTTTAGGACATAGGGGTAGGAGTAGCGTGTTTCTGCCTGTCACTGAGAGCAGGTGTTTCCTCATAGCACAACTGCCCTCAGTAAGGGAAGACTTGGAGCACTGCCCGTTTTGTAGGAGGCATAGACTCATGAGCAATGAAGTTGATCAGCTAGTGTTTGGTGCACAGTGGCTAGAGTATGATGGGCCCTAGCCTCCAGCAGCTGGAAGTCTTTACGGGAAATGAGACAAACCCATATTGAATAGTCTTCATTCACTTAACAAGCATTTGGAAGGGCTTCCTCTTTCCCATCCTAAGTGGAGTTGCCTAGCCTCAGTTCCTGAGGTTCTCCAACTCACTGTGCCCATGCACTCTGAATTTTCTCCCTCTCTTCCCTTCAGCCTGTGAGTAATCTCTTTTCAGCTATTAACCCCGTATTCACTCTCTATACCCCTTCTTCCTACTAGGACACTTATCCTTTAGATTCAGTCTCTGGGAAAGAGATTCCTTCATCCTTCTAGACCAGGTCAGAGTGCTGTTTTGAACCCTCACAGCCCTCTGATCTTTTACTTCCTAACACATTATTTTGTGTTTGTTTCTCTATATTCCTGATTAAATCATTAAGATCTGTCTCTCCCACTGCTCTGTGGTCTCCAAGGGCAGGGGCGATGTCTTTTTTTCACCTTTGTATCCCTAACATCTAGCAACATGTCAGGCACACTAGCAGGTACTTAATTAAAAAGATCTGTGGTAAATTACGTAATTATATGACTGTAATACAGCTTAATTGATTAGGACATTTTGAATATAGTTAATTTCAGTTGTGAGTAGATAAATATTTGAAAACTATCCATCCCTCAGTTCATACAAAACTGTTGGCTGTGGCCTTCTTACTCAACCTGTGGTAGCGTTGGCATAAGCTGGGAGCCACTTAGAAATGCAGGGTCTAGGGCCCTCTCCAGACCTACTGTGTCAGAATGTAAAGATGGTAAGACTCCCCAGGTGTTTCCTGTGCACTGGGATATGTTGTAAATGAGGGATTAAGAACTCAAATGCTTTCTTTGTCCAGGCAGATCCCCAAAATGAATGAAGCAAGCCAGTTATATAGGTAGAAGCATGATAACAGGTGACTTCTGACCCTTGGTCTCCTCTTAGCAGGATGGTGGGGTCTGTGTTGACGTGAAGACCTTCAGCTTCATCGAACACAGCCAGGTGGCTCTACAGATCTAGATGTTGGCAGGCCCGGTGTTGTAAGACCTTTAAGCAGTTCAAGAGAAACCAGAAACACAGACCTGCATGGAGAATCAGTAGCTTCCAACACGGACAACTAAATTCAATTCCTTTTCAGGCAAAAGAATTGCAAGGGTCAAACAGAACATACGTGTGTGATAGTTCTAGTTCCAAGGTCCCTGGTTTGCAAAATTTCATATAAATGAGGAGTTTTTTAGGAATGCAGTAACAAGTCCTAATTCCTCACTAATTCAGAATTCTTTAATTTTGCAGGTCAGAAAATCCTCTTTTCTTTAGCCATCTCATTCATTCATTCTTTCATTCATCTATTTACCCAGTAATCATTTAGTTGTACTCGGTGCTGAGCGGGTCCCGTGCCAGGTGCTGAGGACCTAAAAATGAAAAACACATAATCCACACGACTTCCAAAGGCTTAAGCTCTCCTGATGGCAATGTCATACTTATGAAATACATGGTTTTATGTCGATAGTGCTACAACAGTTTGTCACATCTATTTTTGAGAGATGTTCTTAGGAAGGCTGCATTGTAGCTGGGGTGGTTCACAAGTCTAGATGGGGCAACAGAGGTAGAAGGTACGGCTTACCAAAGACAAAGGGAGTGAAGGAGATTTATGAGATGTGGTTCAGCCAAAAAGCAATTCCAAAGGACTAAATCCTTTTTTTTTTTTTTTTAAGATGTTATTTATTTGAAAGAAAGAGAGAGAGGAGGGGCAAAGGGAGAGGGACAAGCAGACTCCCTGCTGAGCCGGGAGCCCGATGTGGGACTCGATCCCAGGACCCTGGGATCATGACCCGAGCTGAAGGCAGATGCTTAACCGACTGAGCCACCCAGGCGCCCTCCAAAGGGCTGAATTCTGAATAGCATTTGTAGCACCCTTGACGATTTTAAAATGTTAACATTTCTTGCAACACTTTCTCAGCTTCATGATTTCTGGCAGACAAGAAAACCTACTTCATCTTTGTGCAGGAGGGAGAGCTCCTTCACCAAAGCTAGAGCTTTGCATTCCATTTCTCAAGTAGAGTCAAGACTTAATGAAGTGATTCAACCACATTTTGCATATTTTCTTTTTTTTTCTAGTTGTCGGGGTTCTCATTTCTCCAGTTGGTTTGAGGGCATTTATCTGTCTTTGTTAGACAAGTTCACGTTACCTCGGGAGAAGCAGTGACATTTATGAGAAAGCCACACTGGTAGCAAACACTTCACAAGGCTTTATGAGTTTGGTGGCAGGTGTGATCAAGAGCGTAATAAAAATCAACTGTTTTGTCTCATTTCATCGGAGCTTTCTATTTCACTGATCCTCCTATGAATAGTGTTCTGATGATAAAATTAGTAACTTTGTGTGTGTGTGTGTGTGTGTGTTTTGAGGCATAATAGTAATTCGCTTTCCAGAACACTTATGACCAAGTAAACCAGCTTGGATGACTCTGGCCTTCAGTATACACCTACTCTCTGGATAGCACACCACTCACCTATTTAGAATATTTTATTTTATTTTATTTTATTTTTTTAAGTAGGCTCTATGCCCAACATGGGGTTCGAACTTAGACCCTGAGATCAAGAGTTGCTTGCTATACTGACTGAGCCAGCCAGGTGCCCCTGCAGAATTTATTTTAATGTTTTAGTGTCACTGTCTCCATTCTGATTGTGAGAAGATTTTCATACCATGTTTTATGGACCGCCCCCCACCCCTGCACCTAGCATCTCTAGCCCTCCTTCACTACAAAATCTCTCCATTCAGCAGAGATATCAGCATTCAGCATTATTTCTCTCCAGTGCTTCAGTGTGTCTTCCCTAATCAGTAACATAGCGACATGTCTACCTGATGCTTCCTCACTCGTCCTAGAGAGTAGGGGGTCTAGAGTCACGCAGGAAAATCTTGAGTCTATTCCATACTCCAAGGCAATGCTTTAATCTAGACCTTCTTCTTTATTCTCTCCCTGAGATTACTTAAATCTTCCAAGCGCCTCCCCCCACCCCCGCCTTCTGTATTTTGCACATCAGCCACATAGACATTTTTTGAAATGAAAATCTGATCACACATGCCCCTCTTCTTGCTTAAAGTACTTCTGTGGTTTCTCATTGCCTGGAGAATGAAGCCAGACTCCTCAACTGACACATAAACTCCATTGTATTATGTCTCCAATGTGGCCCTTCATAGCCACACCAGGCACTCCTGACTGCTTCTGGCCTCTGAATGGGGCACTCATGCCTTTAATCCGTGGCTCTTCCTTTTGTGAAATGGCACACAGCACTCCCTTCCCTTCGCCCCCCATCCCGTCTCCTGAGTAACTTCCTTGCATATTACCACTTCATCCTTGCTTTGAAAGCACAGTGTGTGGCATTTTCATCCAGCTTCCAGTCATGGCTCTACCCCATACTAGTTCCAGACCTGGAATAAGTCATTCTGCCTCTCCATGCTTTGGTTTCCTCATCTGTGAAACAGGGTAATACTAGTGCTCACTTCACCAGATTGTTGTGAAAATGAAACAAATACATGTGATGAATGTGTCATGCGAGTACATAATTATTATGGCTAAATCTGTTACCCTTCAAGGGTATTAATATCACATTTTATTTTACATTTTCAGTCAGTTTGAGGATAATACAAAGGCAAACCCACTATGATAAAAAAAAATCATAAATAGAAGAAAGTATTCCAAAGCCAAACATAAATGATTTGGGGATTATCAATTAATCAGGATTAGTCATTTTCTGTTCTCTTTTGTTGATTAAGGTAATTAACACATAGTTTTTGAAATTCAAGATTAAAGTGAAATGGATTTAAATGAATGAGTACCTATATTGGAAAAAAGGAATGGAATATAAAAATAGGTATTACATAATTGCTCCATTACTTTTCTAGTCTTAGCTGAACATCTTATTGGAAGAGTTCCAACATTTTAAATTTTAGGATATTTATCCTATTCTATTTTAGGAGACTAGGAGAGTGAAAATTTGACATTGTGCAAACTCTGATGATTTATATAATTACTACTGCATAGCATAGGTATGCTAAAGAGTCTGCTGCCTCCAGGACCAATTACCTGGGTCTAAGGTTTGAAATGGTACATAGGGTCCAGTCCTGAGCCATGCTGAAGATCTCAGGAGACCCTGATGAACAAGAGAAAGTAAGCACTTCCGGCTGATTTCTGGAATGCTATTTAGATCTCCAGTTGGCTCTGGGGCCAGATCATGCTTCTATTTAAAGCAAAGGCCTTCGGGGTGTCTGGGTGGCTCAGTCGTTAAGCGTCTGCCTTCGGCTCTGGTCGTGATCCCAGGGTCCTGGGATCGAGCCCCGCATCGGGCTCCCTGCTCGGTGGGAAGCCTGCTTCTCCCTCTCCTGCTTCCCCTGCTTATGTTCCCTCTCTCGCTGTGTCTCTCTCTCTGTCAAATAAATAAATAAAATCTTTAAAAAAATAAAATAAAAAAAAAATAAAATAAAGCAAAGGCCTCAGGCAGCCAGGAGTCCTGATGTTATGATACCCAGGACACTTCATAGTTGGGAACAGAGTGTAATGTTTGGGATTTAGTGAAACTATAACTTTAGGTAAAAACAGACTCCATTCTTGAAAATCTGCTGGCACAGAGGGAGGGAAACCTGAGGAAAGGTGAAAAAGGACCTCTTTGGCCTTCCCAGCAGCCAATACTGGCATGGTCCTGGGGCCGAGGCCAGATCACTGAGTTTTACTGGAGGATTAGGAAGTAGGCGCTCTTCTACTGAGTTACTGATCATATCAGGACCCGCCTGAGAGTGAAAGCTGGGCAATTATTTTCATACTCCTGATTTGCCCAGGACAATAACAGAAACAAGGAATGTTCTTGGCACAACCTTGATGTTGGAATGAGGAGAGATGGCCAAAGAGAGGAGCAAATAGATTTATTATGAATGATAGCTCTCCCCTGCTTTCCATGTGCGAGGGTCCCTCATTCTGCCTCTCTCTTTTTCTTGCATTATCTATGTCTTTCTTCTATCTTAATAGGTTTAAGTGTATGTCTAATGCTCGGATGACCAATGCAATAATCAAATTCCTATAGAAGCACAAAACCTTTTCTGTGAAAAAGTCACTGTGTTGTAAACTACATTATAACAACATACCCTATAAGATTACAATATTTATGAAGTCCTTGTATGTTGAGGTTATTACTGTTTGCAGTAATGAACAATGCTTTTATTCCAGGTAAGCATTTACTATCTGTAGGAACATCTGCATTTACTGTGGGTCTAAGCATGATTTGTTTCTTCTGCTTTGGAGCTTTTCAATTTGAGGCCTATTGTGAGGGCTGAGACATAAATATAGCTCATTTCCTCTCTGTGAAATCTGTCAGTGTGTTTTAACAATTCATTCAATCAATAAACAATTAATAAGTGTCTATACCGTATGCCAGACACTGTTAGAGTTTATGTGGGATACAACGACACATAAGATGTGTTCTTATGCTCAAAGAATTCACTGCCAGTTTTTTTTTCCGTGTCAAGAATATCTTCCCTTGTTTTAATAACAAATCAGTTCAAATCAAATGTTTACACTTGGAAGAATCTACTATGATCAGCAATAATATACGTATGTCATTGTCTAACTATTTAAATGAAATGTAAACATTTATTTCTCCTCACTTCTACCCCCAATGTCATCCTGGGCATCTTTTCTGTGAAGCTGAGTCATCCAATGGTGGCTATTCCTGAACATGAAACTCTTGATTCCAAAGAGGTAAATGTAAGATACAATTAGAGATGTAGTTATCCATGTCCATGTGATATTAGATTGTAGAAATAAATCTTATTTAAAAAAATATTAATAAGATCATGTTTTTATCCCCTTTAAAAAAAATAAAGCTAACTGGCCCACTTCGTGGTGTTCAGAAGTAACTGATAGGTGAGTAAGTAAATTCTTGCTTCTTTTTTTTTTTTTTTAAAGATTTTATTTATTTATTTGAGACAGAGAATGAGAGAGAGAGAGAGCACATGAGAGGGGGGAGGGTCAGAGGCAGAAGCAGGCTCCCTGCCGAGCAGGGAGCCCGATGCGGGACTCGATCCAGGGACTCCAGGATCATGACCTGAGCCGAAGGCAGTCGCTTAACCAACTGAGCCACCCAGGCGCCCTAAATTCTTGCTTCTTAACGTGGAAGGGGTTCTAGAGGTACCGATGTGTGTGGCACTTGATCACAAACCAGCTCCCCAGTGTCTGTCTTTGAGATTTCCACCTGGATTCATATGTGAAACCCTGTTGTCCTCTCTTGATAGTCAAAAGGTGTCCGTAATATGTATGGTGGGTCTTGTGAATCAGACACCCCAGTATCTCCTGCTGTCTCCATTTCAGCTCACTGGAGAATGTCTGCTGAGCTCACCGAGCCCTGCCCCTGATCCCCTGGTAAATTCTGCTTACATCAGATAGCATGTAAGCAAAAACATGCCAGCTGAAATGTAGCCTCTGATTTTCATACAAATGTGTAGCTGCTTTCGGCTCAGGTCATGATCCCGGGATCCTCAGATCGAGTCCCGCCTCGGGCTCCTTGCTCAGTGGGGAGCCTGCTTCTCCCTCTCCCTCTGCTGCTCCCCCTGCTTGGGCTCTCTCACTCTCTCTCTCTCTCTCTTTCTCGAATAAATAAGTAAAATCTTAAAAAAAAAAAAGGAAGAAAGATTTAGATAGTATAGCTAGAGATTTGGATAGAGAGCTGGACAGAGTATGGTCGAGTTCTTAAGAGCACAGGCTCGAGGCAGTCAGATCTGGATTCAAGTCCTGATGGAGCAGACACTTCCCAGCTATTTCACTTTAGGCAATATACTGATTTCCCTCAGCCTCAGTTTCCTCGTCTGTAAAATGGGAATAATAGTACTTAACTTCGTTTTGTGAAGATAAGTAAAATAAGGCATATAAAGTGCATAATACATTTTAACATATAGTAAGCGCTCAGTAAATTGACCATTATGATAATTCTCAATGCTGGCAAGAGTTCAGGGACAAAAAATAAATTTAAAATTGGAGAATGTCTGCTGACAAAATATAAATTTAAAAAACTCTTTGTATTTTTATAAATGTTATACCAGAGGCAAAGAAAAAAATTCTGTACAGGAATTTTTAATTTTCTGTTAATCAAGAGCAAGAATTACTGAACAGTGTTTTCTTCTTCTACATCCTCTCAGATAAAGTGCCTAATGTGAGGGAAGAAAGTAATTTTTAAAGGACTTATCTTTCAGAAGGGAGTAAGAGAGCTCATGCTTTAATTTCAGATACCCTTACAAATGAGGCATGGTCAATTTTACAGCCTTAAAGTTTAGAAAAAAAGCAAACATAATACAAAGGAGAGGTGGGAATAATAAAATTCCAAATAAAATGTAACTTTTCCCCAAGCAAATTTTCTACAATTTAGGGCATCTCATCTACTTTTCATAAACTGATGTTCCTATTGCTGCAAATTTTAAAACCTTTATCATATGAGACCATGTGGCTTTCTGCTGTAACATTAGGCATTAAACTAGAAAAGCGTGTTGTGAATAGGTGTGGATTTCTATCCTTGAGCACATCTTTGATTATTTTAAATAGGATTATTGGTTCCATGAGTATGGACCATATGGAAAAATTTTAATAGATGTAGCCAAAATACATTCCTGAAAAATTATAACAATTCACTCTGTTTTTACAGCTGTTTCCCTGTACTCTTGCCAGCATTGAGAATTATCATAATGGTCAATTTACTGAGCGCTTACTATATGTTAAAATGTATTATGCACTTTATATGCCTTATTTTACTTATCTTCACAAAACGAAGTTAAGTACTATTATTCCCATTTTACAGACGAGGAAACTGAGGCTGAGGGAAATCAGTATATTGCCTAAAGTGAAATAGCTGGGAAGTGTCTGCTCCATCAGGACTTGAATCCAGATCTGACTGCCTCGAGCCTGTGCTCTTAAGAACTCGACCATACTCTGTCCAGCTCTCTATCCAAATCTCTAGCTATACTATCTAAATCTTTCTTCCTTTTTTTTTTTTTTAAGATTTTACTTATTTATTCGAGAAAGAGAGAGAGAGAGTGAGAGAGCCCAAGCAGGGGGAGCAGCAGAGGGAGAGGGAGAAGCAGGCTCCCCACTGAGCAAGGAGCCCGAGGCGGGACTCGATCCGAGGACCCTGGGATCATGACCTGAGCCGAAAGCAGACACTTAACCACCTGAGCCACCCAGGCGGCCCTAAATCTTTCTTCCTTTTAAAATCATATTTTAGGGGCGCCTGGGTGGCTCAATCAGTTAAGTGTCTGCCTTCAGCTCAGGTCATGATCCCAGGGTCCTGGGATGGAGCCCTGCACCTGAGGGCTCCCTGCTCAGCGGGAAGCCTGCTTCTCCCTCTCCCTCTGCTGCTCCCCCTGGTCATGCTCTCTCTCTCTAATAAATAAAATCTTTAATAAATAGATAAAGAAAATCATATTTTAAAATATTGACAATTTAAAAGGGGAATCATATTTATTTCATATTTATTTACATTTAAAGAATTCTGTATTTTTCTGTTACTTTTGTCTGCTTTATGCAGACAAATGCATTATGTTATGCATTTATCTACTGGTAGGGTAGTATTTTTCTTACTGAGTTGTCAATTCCCTTTACATATTAAGGATATTAATTCTCTGTCAAATGTGCTAGCCCTTTCAGTGTGATGGTGGCAAATTGTGTAATAGTAAAAAATTGGATAATTATGTCCAAAAATAGAACGACTGAATAAATTTTACACCTTCAATGAATGTTTTCCTAACTTTCCCATTCAGCCATTGACTTAACAACTCGCTCTGCGTTTCTTGTCACTGATTAATTAGGTTCTTAACTTCAGTAACCTGCAGAGGCTTATCTTCTCTCCAGCTCCAAAGCCATTCCTTCTGTCATCTGAGCTCTTTCTTTTTTTCGGACTAATCTCTACACTCAACATGGGGCTTGAACTCATGATGCCGAGATCAAGAGTTGCGTGCTCTACCCACTGAGTCAGCCAGGCGCCCCCAGATTTTACACATTTCCGATGAATGTAAAAAGAAATAATCAAATGTTCTGTTTCTTTCAAATGTAATAATTTTGGCTCAAACTCACATAGGTTGTTTCTACACAATAGGAGTGTTTCTACACAGTAATAGAAAATCAATTGGTTATTTAAACAACAAAGACATCCAGTTCAGATAATAAGTGCTGAATTAAGAACTTTTGAATGTGTTGCAAAAAAAGAATAGCTTGGATGTCATATTTGCATTTTTTTGCACCAATTATCATAATTCTAGAGACAAAACTTAAAATTAAGCCAGTGGGTAAGATTAACAAAGGATGATTTCAACCTCAGGTTTGGAATACATGAGAATAAAGAAACTAAAGTTTGAAGTTTAATATTTATGAGAGATAGTGAGTTACTGTTGGTATTAAAAGAAATGTAAATAATTAAGCAAAAGGCCATTTTATTTTTCCAGTGTGCTGCATTTTATTTGTTAGTAATATTGACACATTTTAGAGCAATTTCACAATTTCTTACAACTCCTTCTGATATGTGGGCAGACTGCAATATTGACCAGTATATTTTCCCCAAACCCTTTCTTTTTTATTTACTTGTCTACATGGCACCAACAAAGAAAATGATCTGTTTTTATAAAACAATTCTATTCTTATGACTCTATGCCCTAAGGAGTAACCCGTTCCCGTTAAATACCCAGTGAAAATAAAGAATTATGGAAGAACCTTGAACTGGATCTCAGAAATCCCCCCTTGTTTTTCTTTCATTTCCTGAAGACCGCAGTTTGTCTTTCTTACTACCAGAGACAGCGAGAGAGGGAACACAAGCAGGGGAAGTGGGAGAGGGAGAAGCAGGCTTCCTGCTGAGCAAGGAGCCCAGTGCGGGGCTCAATCCCAGGACCCTGGGATCATGACCTGAGCTGAAAGGAGACGCTTAATGACTGAGCCACTCAGGTGCCCCTACTTTGTAATTCCTTTAAAAACGAACAGACTTCAGGTTTCCCTGATTGGATTTGCCCATTGTTTTTATAAATCATATGATTTAAAAAATACACTTTAAAAGAACTACCTCAAAACAACATTTTCAGTTATAATCTAGTTCAGGGGTTTCTCAGCCTGGCTGAACATTAGAATCCACTGGGACTTTTTAAAAGCCCCAGTAGCAGGGTTTCACTCCAGGCAAACTTAGTCAAGATCTCTGAAGGGGGCAAAGGCTTTGGTTGTTTGAAAATCTCTCCAGGTGGTACAAATAGGCAACAAGACTTGAGATCTTCAAATTCTGGCTCCTTTCTTGATGGTCTAGGAAAGCAAATAAGTTATTCAATCTCGGAAACAAAAATTCAAAAGTAAAAGCAGGAGAATCCTAAAGAAGTTTGTTTCAGGGAATGCTTTGAATTAATAAAAAATTGAGTCACATATTTCTGTCTAGCATGATAAAGATTTAACATGTGCTTTAACCTGGGGGGTTGATTTTGAGAGCTCTGTTCTATGTTGAGATTCACTGCAATTTTCTTAGTAAAACCTAACATTTCTTTCTGTCTTCTTTGATATTCCATGCAAGTTTGGAAAATCCTTAGACTGGGCTGGGCATAGCATTTGGTGCAAGCTGAGTGTGGGGGGTTGAGTGGGGGGTATTACATTCCAAAGGATATTTTATTTAGCATTTTATATGGCACTTCAAAAAACACTTGGCCAGCGATGAACCCTCATACAAGCAGATGACATCCCTAAATTTTGATTTGACCTGATCAATTTTCAAAGAAGGTCACTTTCATACATGTCAATTGTTCACACCAAGGCAGTAATTTCCAAAGTAGGTGTATATATAACACCATCTAATTTATAGCAAACTCCCTGCCTGAGGTAAATGATTTCTGAGTAGAGTTACTTAGAAGAAATTAAATTCTCGTAGCAATAATTATTTCTGATTGTATTCATCATATCTTGTGAATTCAGCAACTCTGATCCACAATCATTCTATAGCCCACTTCTCTCTCCGCAGGCTTAATTGTGAAAGTCATACTGGGGAATGAGATAGAATCAGACCTGCTGCTCTTCACATCGCCTGCTACATGCAGCCCTGGGCCTATTTTATTTTTAACTTGAGGGTCAATTGATTTCCAAAAACATGATTAGATGCAGTTGATTCTGACCTTTTGGATCCACTTGCTATTAACACAACTCGAGAGCTAATCATTCACCAACTGCCCATAAACACATACTAGGCAAATTCTCCTGTTTTCTCATTCCTTCTCTTTGCAGATTTTTGATAAAAATTTAAGAGTTGGCAAGATAACAATAGTGCTAGCAAGGTGACTACGACTGATTTGCTGCTGTGGTGCATATAAGCATTTCGTGTTCATTTTATTTTGAATTCCAGAACCTCCATTGATGTTTAAAGTTCTAATCTTAGGGGACATATGTCTCGTTCCTTTATTCTCCAGATGAGAACATAGGACAGAGAAAATAAGTGTCTTGTGCATGGAAGCCACTCTCATTTTCTGGTTTGATTCAAGGGTAAAAACGAAATTATCAAGAGAAATGGGCCCACTCTGTTCCCTTGAGGCAATTTCCCATAAATGTTATTTCTCAAAATCAGGCTTTGAAAAATCTTGGATTGCCGAGTTCAAGGTTGTAATCTCAGGCAAGAACTCAGAATCTGGATATTATTAACTGCTGATTAAAAGAAAGTTCATATGCTTTGATAGACAACTGGCTAGAGAGCCAGAGTAAATTTATCTTATAAATGCAAATAATATGAACACCTGAATGGATAGCCACCCTGCTTAGGCATCCAGGTAGACAAGGCAATGAAAAAGAGAAGGGACATTCCTAGTGCAGATTTGGCACCCCATCAAAATGACTTTCCTGGGTTGTAAGCCCCCTGCCTGTTTTGGGGAAATATAACTTTAAAAAATTCTGCCAACCCAGAAATCATCTTCTTAGAGATAGTAGAGAAAGGAAACACTTTTGTTATTAAATAAGCATTAAACCAGAATGTGATAATCATCACAATCACAGAGATTGCAAAGATAGGAAGAAATCTCACCCTTCATATAGCCAAGCAGATACAATCCATTATATACACGGTTCTCAAAATAAACAATAATTCAATTCATCCTCAAGTAAGAAGATTTCACAGTAGTATTTATTATATATAGTTCACTCTAAATTGCCTGGCAATTAGGGAAACTGTGTTAGTTAATTGGCTTTACACAAAGCAAAATTACACTTTTCCTATCTTGATGACAAGAGTCAGTTTTACAACTTGGAGCAGGTATCAGATAAAGTTAGGCCCTCAGAAACTAGGAAATAAGGGTGCAGTCTCACTTGGACATTTACTTACAAAGGAATGGTTCTCAAAGTCCTTGAGAAAGACATTCCTAGGTCTTAAAGCTGACAAAATGGCCATTGAATTTTCAGAAGAATGTATATATATATATATTTCCAAGGGAGGAGAATGTATTTACAATGACAAGTTTTTTAAAGTAAATGCTCTATGAAGGAGGGAGGGAAATTGCTTCCCATATTTTTTTTTAAAAAGATTTATTTATTTTAGTGGGGAGAGGAGCAGAGGGAGAGAATCTTCTAGTAGAATCCCCGCTGAGCAAGGAGCCAATGCAGGGCTCAATCTCGCAACCCATGAGATCATGACCTGAGCCGAAACCAAGAGTTGGACTGACTGAGCCACCCAGACGCCCAACTTCCCTTATTTTCAAAAAGGAGAATGAAGCCTCTTCTTTTTAATTTCTCTTCGTTCTTTCAACTGGTCAACAAGGGGCAGAACTGCAATCTGAAAGTCTTACTCTGAAGTAGTCAGTAGAAAGGCACAAGTGTCATTTATTTTTCTTTTCTAGGGACACGTTCAATTTAATATAGGAGAGGTAGGGATTTGATGAGTTTGCGGTCTCTCCTTCGAATTCATCTCAATAGATTATTGTTGGGTTTTGCATTGGTATGAGAGTCATGGTAAAGCTGAGCAGAAGTCATGGAACTAGATGGACTTACATTACTCCGTGTGCTAATTTTTCAAGATAAGCAAAATAAGATCAGGGCTAATAAGTATTTGGAGCTCAAGTCATCCAGATATTAAATGTTTTGACCCCAGATTCAATGTGATGCTCTCTAGCGTCCATTATACCTATATTCTCTATAGAGAATACTACTTTTCTCTGTAGAGAATATTACTAAAAGGCTACCTTTATAGGACCCTTAATTACTGCACATTTTATAGCTTCTGGCTTCTGGAAAATGAATTCTGATACTAGATCTTGTGTTTTCACACCAAAGTTAGTAGTTATGTAAATGTCCAAAATACATTTAAAATCTTTCAGAAAGCAGTGAGTATATAGCAATAAGATTATATACATTTCCTGGAAATAACTTTTTTTCTGGATACATGAAGTCTGGTTTCATACTTATAAGGGCACATATGTAGATCATTTTGCTTTCATTTGGCAGAGAAAAGTATACATGAATGGTTTTGAATAAAAAGGGAATAAAAATTTTACACAGCACATTCTTTTAAGAAATGCTTTTGGTAACATTGGCTTAAGGTTTTACAACCCTACATTACTTATTACCTAAAGTTCACTCAAAATAAAAAAAATTGGAATTTGAGTCCCTTCAAAATTATGCTTTTTAAAAATGTCTTAAATTCTTTCTTATATTTTCTTATATCCAAAATAAGCGTGTTGTTCAACTGGCAGCGTGAGAAAATCCCAAGGCTTAGCTACCAGGGGGCTAGTCTGAAACATAAGGATTTATTTATTTATTTTATTAATGAACTTCATCTTTCTGAAATGTCAGACCTTTGTTTTTCCCAAGTTATTTAACACTTTATGTACTGAGATTGGCAAAGGAAACTAAAAACTTCACAAAATGTTGAAAACTCTGACTCTGTCATAGCATGATGAATCATTTCAAAACCAGCTGCTGAACTGTGATGCCAGACATTACTTTGATCTGCCAGTGGGTTCAGGAAGAACTGGGAAATAGTGCTGAGTTTGCCAGTATGGCAACGGAGGATGAACTACCTCTTCCTCTTCAATCTGACTTAACTACTTACATAATTATAAATCTTATATGAAAAGAATTCAGAGGATTTGAATTGAATAATGTTACGATCTTGTCTGCACTTATATCCTTACACGACTTCTGTTTTAAATACTTCCAGTGACACAGTTGATCATTTACAAGCCAGACACACTATGGGTTTTCGTATACGGCTAACACAGACTAATGACTACCCCATCAACAAAAACAAATAGAAAACACTGGATAGGCTAGGGTTTCATTTCAAATGCTGTGGCCTTGGGCATGATATTTAATCTTTTTGAGCCTCAATTTCATTCTCTGTAAAACGAGATCAAGGGATAATGGTGAAGATCAGCATTTATGCGTGCAAAGTGCTTAGCATATAAAATACATAACGCTTCATAAGCATTAGCTAAAGGATGATGATTCCTTTAAATCTCCTGTAGTATTCACCACCAAATGTTGGTACTTTCAGGAAAATCAAATAGATGGTAGTTTTTATTTGCTAGAAAGAAAAGGAGGCGATGCGATTTAGTCATTTCCTCCTTCTATTTTAAAGCTTCGGAGAATCCCAGATGATGAAAGCTGCAACTTAACTTATTTCATGACTGCTGATTTTCTGGGGCCAAAACAAATCAGTGCAGTGGTGGAGCTACCCCCTTGTTTTAGTAGCTTTTTTTCTTACCTCCTCCTTCTCATCTAACAGATTTAGTTTCTCCTAAATGATACAGAATGTATCCACGTTTCACAAACGATTCTGCTTAGCCACCTGGCCATGCCATACTCAGGTTTCCTGTCTGCTTTAATTAGCTGTTGTTTCTTTTGGAGTCAGGTCTCCCAGACCACGGCTTCATCACCCTGTATTCCAGCCCAGGGCAAAGCAGGGAGACTTGTTTACAGAAGAGCAATGGGCCTCTTCTCTTCTCCACCTGCCATTTTGGAATGCTCCATTGGCACCTGGAAATACAAAGTGATGGTCATTTCCTTCCATTAATGCCATTCCATCACATTGTTCAATCAGAGTAAATTTCTCTTCTGCCCTCATCCCTTGATACTTTCAAACTTCCTTTTTGAATTGTATAATCTACTAAGACCCATCCCCCTCAGTTAAGTTTATGTCTTCTGTTCTGGAGAGTCTAACCCTGTCAAATAGGACCATGTGGAGATTGATGGATAAAAAAATTATGAAAATCACTCCTGTGCCACACAGTAGCATTATAAAGCCAATTGAATCAGTACCTGAAACAACAACAGAAACAACAATAGGAGGCCCATTTGCTGTCTCTGTCTCGGTGTTTTGTAATAGTCCATTTTGCAAAAACTGGGACTTGTTCCAGTCCCACTTCACTTTCCCTCCTTGTTTGAGAGATTACATTCTAGGGAATGGTGGAGTCTCCAGCTAAAGGAAAGGGGCGGGGCAGCAGCCGAGTGATTGATGTGTGAGGGCTTGTGGGTGGGTGGCGGCAATGCTGTCCCCTAAGGCTGCACCAGCCCCTCAAAGCCATCCTAACCCCTTGCACGAGGCCAGAGCTGCTCTGCTGAGCTCTCAAGAGATCAGAGTCTGATGTGAAGGTACAGCTGCATGTCTTTATTATGCCACTAATTGGGTAACAAGAAAACAGCTCCTGTGGGGGAAAATAAACAAAAATTTCCTACTAGAAATAATTTTTTATATGAGACTCTTTGCCCAAATGTTAATGTATATTTTCAGGTGTAGATCTGAAGTTTTACTTATCTCATCAACCTACTATTTTCTCTTGTTTTGTAGCAATGAAGTTGGAGCAGAAGCTGAAAACACAGGCCGCGCTGAAGTTTTCTGGAATGCTGGTGCTAATCGTTTGCTAGATTTGATGTTTAATTTTTTCTTTTTTTTCAGTATGAGTGTTCCCTTTATGAACTGCAGTGCAGAAGTGGAACTAAAAAAGAGAAGTGTCCTGCAGGCATCTAACATCACAGTACCCTACTAACACCCAGCGTAGAAAAGATTTATCTACAGCTTCTCGTACCACCGTTAGAGCCTCTAATGCCTTCCATTAAGCTGACAGCAATACTAACATGCCCCTATATTTAGCAGCCAAATAAAGAAGAATCATGGGTAAATAGAATGGTTGTGACTATTTTTCAACACCAGTTTTATTTAATGCATACATTACTTACTGAATCAGGTTTTATTTCCCATTTGATTTTTTTATGCGTAAAGAAAATGAACAACTTTTAAAAAAGGAACCCCTGCCTGCTTTCAGGGGATGCTAATATTCAAGGGTTCTTTGGGGTGATCTTGAACATGAGAAAGTTGGTAATTCACATAACTCACACAGGTTTCCTGTTCTGTTTGGGTTCCACACTACCAGAACAGACTACGTCCTGGGGGCAGCCTGGTGATGCTGAGCATCGTGTTGTTGGGATGTTCTTCACACTGTGGTTCCTCTGTTTGTTTCTCTGTCACGTGATTCTTGTGAAGGCTACTTCAGAGTCAGTTCATACTTATTATGGTGGGAGCAGTAAAGACCCCAGAGCAAGCGCATACTGTGATGACCATCCTGGGAGCCCACCCTTGAGCATACCCAAAGCTCATCGTATTGGCCATGTCCTGTTTCTTTCATCTCGAGTAGTCTGTCCTAGCCTTGTCTATGTGGCTTCCCTTTTACAGGCTTCTGTCCAGCTGGGAAGCCTAGAGCTCTACACACTAATCAGGAAACCATGGCAATTCTAGACAGTGAGCTCCTGGGAGCAGGTGAGCCTTGGTAATGGCTCCTTTACTTATTTCTTGCACATAATCCTTGTTCCCTTGGAGCTAGCTCTGTTTGAGCCTCAGCTCTCTCAGACCACGGCTGCATTACCCCATAATCCTGCTCAAGGCAAAGCAGGGAAAGTTGTCTACAGAAGAGCTACCGGTCTTTCTCATTCTCCATCTGCCATTTTTGGAATGATCTATTGTCAGTCATCGATTGGCACCTGGAAAGATAAAGCTCTCATATCATCTCCATTAATGTATGAGGAGCAGCAGAGCTTCAGTCAAGCCCTCTGTTCATCTCTCTCTCCCAAACAAACACTACTTCTCTATCAACCTGCTAAATTGTGTGAGGCATCCCTTTATATTATTTGTAATAATCTCATATTCACTGTGTTCTTACCATCTGCCAGGCCTCACACCAAGTGCTTCATATGAATTTAACCTAACCTTCACAATGAGACTGCAAGGGAGGTAATATTATTACTTATATTTTATGTTTGTGAGAAGAGATTCCAAAAGATTAAATCGATCTCGTAAGTGGTAGAGGCAGAATTCAAATCCAGATACTCTGACTCAAAGACCAGCCATTTATTGAACCATTCATTCATTAATTCATTTTTTCACACCTTCAGTGTGAAAAGTTGAGTTTATCACACTTCCCAGTTCATGGCAGACTGCCATTCTAAGTTTGGATGAGTCCTTCTCCCTATGTATTTGTTGATTAGATGATTGATTATCTTTTATAACAATCTGTCTTTCCTTCCCATGATATGTAGGCACACATTCTTATGTGTTTAATGTGTAGTCTCTACTTACATGTTTTGAAGATGTGCATTGTTTTTTCTGCATATATAAGAATCATAAATGATATTGTTTATAATCTTTTTTTTCACCCATCACTATGGTTTTTAAGTTTTTTTTAAGATTTATTTATTTATTTGAGAGAGGGGGAGGGGCAGTGGGAGAGAACCTCAAGCAGACACCCCGCTGAGCATGGAGCTGGACTTGGGGCTCGATCCCACAACCCTGAGATCATGACCCGAACCAAAATCAAGAGTCAGAAGCTTAACCTACTGAGCCCCCAGGTTTTAAGTTCTATTTACAATGCTCTGTAAATGTCAGATGGATTGTTTCCTCACAGCTGCATGGTATGCTTTCATCACATATCGTACCCACCTGTCCACTGGTGGTCTTTCAGGTTGTTTTCCTCTATCAGGTATGGTTGTGATGCACAACCTTACATATGCTCCCTTGTGGATCTTTGTGAGAATTTCTCTGAGATATATACCCAGGATTTGAATGGTTTAATCATAAGTACTTATGTACTTAATTTGACTAAATCCTCTCAGAATGCTGCTCTTTAGAGTGGACATACCCATTATTATTCCCACCAGCAATGCATTAGGACTCATATCCCTGGGCTCGTCTCCACCTTTGAAGGTCTGAGCTTTGAAACAAGCGTCATTTCATTGATGGAAAACTTGAACCACAAGAATAATTTGACTAAGGTCACCAAAGTAGTGAATGATAAACCACGAACAGGGTCTTTTGATTTTCCTACTGTGTTATTTCTACCAAAACAAACTGCATCTGAACATCATGGTATAACCTATTTATTCAGTTTCTCAGCAAAAATCAGTCTTAAGAGCAAGAGTACAGGAAGGGCAAATGTTGGTTATGGAGAGAACATGGAGAATTGGGTGCTTCTTAGTTTGGTTGGTACCAGCATTCAGTGCCCTGAGTCGCTTAGGAGCACAATGGCTGTCTGTGAGGAGGAAGAGGGTGAGAACAGTGATATGGAATGGACAGATGTTGAGGTTGTCTATTTGGGTTCCCTGGGAAGCAGCTTCTGAGAAAGATTTAGTGTAAATAGTTTCTCTGGAAAATGATCACAGGGAACACTGGTGAGGGAGTGAGGAAGTTAGCTAGGGAAGAGAAGGAACCAGAATCCATTATAAAGCCAGTTACTGCAATGGGTAACTGGAGCTCATTCACATGGGGAGTTCAAAGATACAAGGTTGAACATGTCTCACAGTTAATTCAATTCAGAGGAAAGGAAACAGGTAATTATTCTAAAGCTTGACTATCAACCTTTACAGAGCTATGACATCTTTCTCTATAAAGCTTTTTTTTTTTTTTTTAATTTTCATTGTGCAAACCGAATAGGACTTATTTTCTTGTGATATTTCAATTTGGAAAAAATGGAAAGTCTATTGAATATCGTTCTCTATGGTCTCTGAAGTAAAGTGCAAGAAGGAAGATTAGTTGAAAGCTTAAGTAATAAAGGAATATTTTCAGAATTTTATTTATTGGACAAAGAGGAAATTCTGCAGTTAGGATTGGGAACAAAAATCCTTCTGGACTGCCATAGATTTCCACATTTGAAAGAACCTTTATCTCCTAGAAATTAAATGAACTGTGTGAGAAGATAACTTCATTTGCAAGAAGAAGAGATTGTTTTGCTTAGAGCAAGTCTAGAGTCCTTGGAATAATTGAATAGTAATTAGGAAATATTACTGAATTTGTTTAAAACATATATTACATGTTGGGGACTTTATATTTCTGTGGTATGTTGTAAAATTCAACATTATTTTCCCCTCACGTTTTAGAATGTTCTTCTCAATTTATTTGACCAGAAATCAGTTTTTCTTCTTTAATTTATACTTTAACGAATACACCTTAATTTCTTACAAACATTTTTTCTAATGGATTTATTTGGAATTGTTCAGCCTCACTTAAGCACCGGAGTCCAGATTTTTCTAAGCGGAAGAAAATTTAAATATGTATGTTTTCCTCCAAGTTTCCAGTCCTACCACTAAGCACAGATTTTACTTGCAGAAAAAGAGCTGAACCTCTAAACAGAAATGTATTGAACTGCTCTAGTAATTTTTGTTGAAGGACCTACCCTGACCTGCGATAAACATGAGTTAGTTGGAAATTATAGTTCCCTTTGATTTTCTTTTCCTCGAGAAGAAGGAAAAAAAATAATGTCATCATGTTGATAAAACAATGAAAAGGCATGTGAAATAAGTTACTTGAAAGCAACATTTATCTCAGAGCAGCCGATATTTATAGTATTAGAGTGCATTTTAAATTGATAATATTTAATTATTTTTAATGTCTTAAGCTTGTTTAGAGAAGATTTCGTCTTTGACAAACACAAACACACACACACAAATAATTATTCCTAACATTATATTTATTGCAAAAGTGGACATTGAGGTGCCATACTCACGTAGGCAAGAAAATGGAGCAGTCTTAGGTAAGAACTTTCCAGATAAACTAGTTGTGACTTCTTGGGTACCCATCAGTCTACCTTTATGAGGCTCAGTTTTTTTCATCTGCAAGATATGTGCCAGACTAGATTTTTCTTCTCTTAGTTTCCTTCCAACTAAAATAATTATGTGAATTTATTACTCAGTTTTAAGAAATTCAACTCTGCATTCTAAAACCGAGGAACAGAGTAATTGTGGAAATATGGCATATTTCAGCTCTCTGGGTCTCTTACAGTTCTGGTGGTATCTTTCACAGTGACCAAGACCACTTGTATAAGAACGAGTGAGAGTGCTTTTTTAAAAGGTCATTTTCTGTTCCTTTTCCATACCTATTGAATTAGAATATATGAAGTGGGGCCCAAAAATCTGCTTTTTAAATAAAATCTATGTGCTATTACTGTGCAGGAGAACTTTTGATAACTGTAGATTCTTAGATCAGTATAATAGTTAAGCAGGAAGAACAGGGATGTCCTTCATGGCTAAGATAAGCATGTGATGACATTGTTTTACTGATGGTGGGGCGGTAAGAGAGAACCTATATTAAGTGTTTTTATATCAGTCGAATAAGGGTGAATAATGTAATTAAACTGAATACAGTTAGGCTAAGTATACGCTAGAACTAGTAAATGATCTAGAACTGGCAATATACTACCGAACTTTGAAGAAGAGAAAAGGGCTCACCATTGTTTTGGTTGTAAATATTAATAATTTAGACTAGATCTTAAGTTAAATATACAGAAGGGAAAATTGGAATGATTAAAGGAGCAGTTTGTGTTCTTTATTTTTCTTCCATATGCCAACTGAGACCAAGGAGTGAAAGAACTAGCATCTATTATGAGCTCCTGAAAGGCCCAAGATCAGAGACAGACTCCTTTATATATATTTCACCTCATTTTAATTTAATCATTCCCAAAGTCATACAAGGTGAACGTTTTTGCCGCAGTAATGCTGAGAAGTAAGCTGAGGCTGACAGAGATTAAACCTCAGGGCTAGATAGGATGTGGCAGGATTGGACTTGAATTTGGTCTCTTTTTTGTGCCAAATTTCTTTATATAAGTGCTTTTCCATTTTTCTCCTGCTACATGCCAGAGAACGCTCCCTTGGAAAACACATCCCCTTCTTTAAGGGCACATCGCCAGGACCTACTGAAGAGAAATCGTAACAAGTGGGAACCTCTCCACCAGCTTGGGCTGCAAATAGTTTCAAGTCTTTTATTTTTGAGATTGAGAGCTCAAGTCTGCCCTTGCCCTATGTGTGGGAAATCTGAATGCCCATATTTTGACATTGTGCTCTGGTTCCCTTTGCCCAAAGACTCCTTCACGCACGATGATCCCCCTTTGGGAACCTAGCTTCCACTTTGCTCAGCCAATCTTGACGGGCGGCATATTGCTCAAGCAATTCTTCCTCAGTTAACAAAATCTGCCTCGAGGTGACTTGCTTCTTTTTTTTTTTTTTTTTAAAGATTTTATTTTTATTTATTTGACAGAGAGAGACACAACGAGAGAGGGAACACAAGCAGGGGCAGTGGGAGAGGGAGAAGCAGGCTTCCTGCGGAGCAGGGAGTCCGATGCGGGGCTCGATCCCAGGACCCTGGGACCGTGACCGGAGCCGAAGGCAGACGCTTAACGACTGAGCCACCCAGGTGCCCCGAGGTGACTTGCTTCTTAAACTATGGAGAACTAATGTATTTTTTTTCTTTTCAAAGAAATTCTGCCTCACTTAGCACTCCATCATGATAGAAGAGGATTTCAAGATTATGTATATTTCAGTGGTTTGCCAGCTGTCTTTCAGTCCTTTTCCTTAGAGCGCTTTACCACTCTGATGTTGGAAACTGCTCCTATGCCACCCTGTTCCCTAAAGAGTCAAGGAAGCCTCATGTGATTCATTCACCATTTCAGAACACATTTGCTAGATCAATTTCACAATATTATATATCGAATGCCACCTCTAGTTAAGACTGGCTTGGACACAGACACTTGCAGATAGAAATCCAATGCCCTCTCCAAGATTCCTGTGAATTCTCAAGGACTTCTTTCCTAACCTCCTCTAGAACAAGTTCCCAGCTCCTATGGAATATTCATGCTCCACTCTTTATCTTGCTGCTGTACTCTCAGTGTGGGTTACCATCAGTTTACTTGATGATGTCCAAATAAAAGTCCCCTCCAACAAAGTATGCAAAGGTCATTTACTGGAGATTTGTGGGTAATGTTGAAGGATGGGGGAGACAAGGACATTTAGCATGGTATCAAATGGCAGACTATTTAATTTGGATGTTAGACTTCCCTGTTCTTAAAAGGGAATGAACTATCTATGTCAAATCAGTGTTTTCAGTTTCTACCTTGGAGCTTGGGGTTCTTCTCCTATTTTTTTTTTGACTCTTTAGCTCCATTCCATGCTCAGATTGCTTCTTCATTTTTATGCATCTATGTTAATATCTCTTTTTAGATCTTCTCCCTCCCCAGCCAAGTAGTTTACTGATTTTCCTAAATAAAAATGGTTCTTTCCTCAGAGCCCTTCTAACCTAACTCTGGTTACATATTGAATAATAAGCTATGTTGAAGGTGACCTGTGCTTTCCACTGTATCTTAGAAGTAGGTAGTGATATTGGGAGAAACAGTGAAAAGTGCTGTTGATTGAAAATACACTTGACTTTCTGGAAAAATGCCCAGAAAACTTTTCAGTTTCTATTGACTGGCTACATGAGAGTTGTACTTACTTCAGAGGATTTAAATGGAACAGAATATGTGAGGCTAAGGTTTGCATATCAACCCTGAAACCCAAAGTCATTTTTGTTTCATAAGACACCTTCTTAGGCTTATTAAAAATATTACATGTCAGACCATTTCCTCGGTAAATGCTTTATCTCTACAATTAATAGAAAATATAAATGGAAACCTGCAGCTGACTGAATGGTCCTTTCAGTTTGCGTTCCACTTCCATTTATGCTTAGAGCCAGAACTTTACTAAGAAAATGTGCTTTGTTCACTTTATAAGCTTCTGCTTTGTTGAACTGCCCCGGGGAATGAGTTTCAGATATTTCCTACAAGGAGAACTTTTCTCCTCTTCAGGGCCAGCCAGACCCAAGCTCCATGAAGATTTTCCTGGCAAACACTTCCCAGCCACCTCTGAGGGCATGAGAGCTGTCAAGATGGGTTGTCAAACGAGTCCTTCATTTTTAATCCAGTCACATTCCCCAAGTCTCTAAGTGCTTCCAAACTTACTTCCCAGCTCTCTCTCTCTCTCTCTCTCTCTCTCACAGACACACACACACATACTTTCTTTTCCTCACATACATATACACACACAAATAGACATATTCCTATACTTTATCACTAGCATCTGAATTATAAGCACACTTTTTTTTTTCATTTTGATGACTAGAATAATCTAAGCTTCTTTTCAAATATTTAGGGCAGACCAATGAACACCAGTGTGACGGTATATGTAAGCCTTTGTACAGATCCAAGGTGTAAAGGTTTCAGACAACTCTTTCCTGCCAGAATGGTAAACCTCTGACATAGTCTCCCCCATCTCCCATCCTGTACTCACGGAAGAATCCTTTTCCAGATCATGGTCTTGAGCTGTGGAGTTTAGGTTTGGCTTTAGAGTCCTCCATTCAGAGTTCCAGGTAGCCATAATTAAATGGTAGCTTACATTCAAAATGAAATCTGTGATGGCCTCTGCCCCGAACTGTTGCAAGTCAGCCCTTTGACAATTCTTTCCTCTGTACTCTTCTTTTTCTTGAAGAACCATTCTTTCTGGCTGTCCAAACCAACTCAGGTCCCCAGTACTCCCCTTATCCCTGAGCAAGTGGGATCATGCCTTGGGCTCTGCACTGTAAGAAACTCTGAGCTTTGGAGTGCTTTCCTCAAAAATATCTGAACTCCTCTTTGGTTGCTAAAATGAGTCAGAGTTCACAGTACCACTCTAACCAGGCTTCCTAAGTTTGTAGAAGGAACTTCATCCCCTTCATCCCTATCCTCTCTTTCTCCCATTCACAGTATCTTGACATTCAATCTTATGTTTGGGTCAACCAAGTACTCTGGGTTGGCCCATGGTTCTATGGTCAGTCCCCAGTTCTAGGAAAGTGATCATCTGGTGAGAAGATCACTCTGGCTACATTAATGTGTTATTTCTTTCACAAAATCATGCAAGATTGGGCCTCCACATGGTGTTTTTGACATGTTGTTTTTGCTGACTCCAATTGCTCATTTAGACAGAGGGTTCCCCAAACACAGTCTTCTTGCAATGTTAACACCATTTGTGTTCTACCACATCTTTCCCTCCTACTAATACCCCCAACACACACACACACACACACATTTTTTTTTTTAACTGCTGAAAAGAAATACTCTCCTCCCAGTATTTTGCTTCCAAAACCGAAAACTTACTTGTCCTGATTCTTAGTGTTTTTGGAACCTACTGTCATTGGTTTCTTAAGAAGGGGCATAGAACTAATTCAGGTCAATGGTATTTAAGAGGAAGTCTACTTGGGGTCTTCTAGTAAGGATTTCTTAGCTCTTAAGAAGGGAAACAATTTACAACTTCCATCATTAGTTGAAAATATCCTAAGTTAAAATTTTATTTAACACATCTAATCTAGCAAACATCAAAGCTTAGCCTAGCCTATTTTAAATGTGCTTAGAACACTTACATTAGCCTACAATTGGGAAAAAACATCTAACACAAAGTTTATTTTATAATAAAGTGTTGAACAGCTTGTAATTTATTGAATACTATACTAAAAGTGAAAAACAGAATGGTTGATGGCTATCAGCATACCTCATTTTATTGTGGTTCACAGATATTGTGTTTTTTTTTTAAATTATAGGCCTGTGGCCACCCTGCATCGAGCAAGTTTATTGTACCATTTTTCCAGCACAATTTGTGCACTTTGTGTGTCTGTGTAACATTTTGGTAAAACTTTTTCATTATTATTATATTTACTATGGTTATCTATGATCAATGATCTTTGATATTACTTTGTAATTGTTTTGGGGCACTGTGAACCATGCCCAAATAAGATGGTGAACTTAATCGATAAATGTCGTGTGTGTTCTGACTGCTCCACTGGCCTCTAAGTGTTCAAGTGAAAGCAAGAGCTGCACCTCTCTCACTTTAAATCAAAGGTAGAAATAATTAAGCCTAGTAAGGAAAGCATGTCAAAAACCAAGGTAGGTTGAAAGTTAGGTCTCTTACACCAAATAGCCAGGTTGTGAATGAAGGCAAAGGAAATTAAAAGTGCTATTTCAGTGAATACACTTATGATAAGAAAGCAAAGCAGCCTTATTGCTGATATAGAGAAAGATTTTGTGGCCTGGATAGAAAATCAAACCAGTCACAACATTCCCTTAAGCCAAAGCCTAATCCAGACCAAGGCCCTAACTCTCTTTAGTTCTCTGAAGGCCAAGAGAGGTGAGGAAGCTGCCAAAGAAAAGTTTGAAGCCAGCAGAGGTGGGTTCGTGAGGCTTAAGGAAAGAAGCCAATTCCACAACATCAAAGTGCAAGGTGAAGCAGAAGCAAGTGCTGATGTAGACCATGCAGCAAATTGTTCAGAAGAGCTAGCTAATTAATGAAGGTGTCACACAAAACAGAAGATTTTCACTGTGGATGAAACAGCCTTATATTGGAAGAAGGTGTCATCTAGGACTTTCATAGCTAGAGAGGAAAAGTCAATGGCTGGCTTCAAAGCTACCAAGGATAGGCTGACTCTCTTGTTAGAGGCTAATGCAGTTGGTGACTTTAGGTTGAGGCCAGTGCTCATGCACTGTTCATAAAAATCCTAGGGCCCTTAAGAATTATGCTAGATCTACTTTGACTGTGCTCTATAAATGGAACAACAAAGCCTGGATGACAGCACATCTGTCTATGACATGGTTGACTGCATATTGTAGGTATACTATTGAAACCTACTACTCAGGAAGAAAGATTCCTTTCAAAATATTACTGCTCATTGACAATGCACCTAGTCATCCAAGAGCTCTGATGAAGATGTACAATGAGACTAACATTATTTTCATGTCTGCTAACACAACATTCTGCAGCCCATGGATCATAGAGTAATTTCAACTTTTAAGTCTTATTATTTAAGAAATACATCTTGTAAGAATGTAGCTGCCCTAGACAGTGATTTCTCTTAGGGCTTTGGGCAAACTAAATTGAAAACCTTCTGTAAAGGATTCACCATTCTCGATACCATTAAGAACATTTGTGATTCATGGGCAGAGGTCAAAATATCAACACTAATGGGCCCTTGGAAGAAGTAGATTCCAACCCTCATGGAGGACTTTGAGGGGTTCAAGACTTCCATGGAAGATGTAATTGCTGATGGAGTGTAAAATAGCAAGAGAACTGGGATTAGAAGTAGAGACTGAAGATGTGCCTGAGTTGCTGCAAGCTCATGATAAAACTTGAATGGCTAAGGAGTTGCTTTCTATGGATGAGCAAAGAAAGTGGTTGCTTGAGATGGAAAGTACTCCTGGTGAAAATGCTATGAAGATTGTTGAAATGACAACTAAGAATTTAGAATATTAAATAAACTTAGTTGATAAAGCAGCAGCAGGTTTTGACAGGATGGGACTCTGATTTTAAAAGAATTCTACTGTGGCTGCAATGCTATCAAATAACATCACATGCTACAAAGAAATTGTCTGTGAAAGGTAGAGTGACTTGATGAGGCAAACTTTACTGTTGTCTTATTTTAAGAAATTGCCACAGCCACCCCCACCTTCAGCAACCACCACCCTGATAAGTCAGCAGCCATCAACATGGAGGCAAGATCCTCCACCAGCAAAAACATTATGACTCGCTGAAAGCTCAGATGATGGTTAGCATTTTTTTTTAAAGATTTTATTTATTTATTTGAGACAGAGAGAATGAGATACAGAGAGCATGAGAGGGAGGAGGGTCAGAGGGAGAAGCAGACTCCCTGCCGAGCAGGGAGCCCGATGCGGGACTTGATCCCGGGACTCCAGGATCATGACCTGAGCCGAAGGCAGTCGCTTAACCAACTGAGCCACCCAGGCGCCCGATGGTTAGCATTTTTTTAGCAATAAAGTATTTTTAAATGAAGGTATGTACATTGCTTTTTCAGACATAATGCTATTGCACACTTAAAAGACTACAGTATACTGCAAATATAACTTTTATATGCACTGGGAAGTAAAAAAAATCATTTGACTCACTTTATTGTGATATTCACTTTATTATGGTGGTCTGGGACTGAATCTGCAATATCTCTGAGGTGTGCCTATATATCTAGACTTGTTCAGTGTGGAACAGGAGGGTTGGATTAGTGCCAGAGTGAGGGAGTTCATGGAATCATGTTTTATTGTATTATTTAAAAGTTTCAGAAGAGAGGGGGTAACAAGTTCCTACCAAGGGAAGGAGTTGAGAGAGTAGATCAGCATATGGCAACAACCTGTGTTGAGGAAAAGGTTGACCTTGGTAAACTGGAAGCTTCCATCCAATTGTTTTTCCCAGTATAAGAACATTAGACTATTTTCAGAACTGAACAAAAGTTGAACATGACTATTTCAGAAAATCTGAGTACGTCTAGAGGCTCTGAGTTGTATTTTAATAACTTGCTTAAACTCGGAACAGCTACTTTGACCTCAGACCACATGAAGACCCACAGGTCCAGGGTCCTCTCCCCTACCAACACAGGCTTGTCCTGTATTTATTTATTTATTTATTATTATTTTTTTTTAAAGATTTTATTTATTTATTTGAGAGAGAGAGAGAATGAGAGCGAGCACATTAGAGGGGGGAGGGTCAGAGGGAGAAGCAGACTCCCCACTGAGCAGGGAGCCCGATGCGGGACTCGATCCCGGGACTCCAGGATCATGACCTGAGCCGAAGGCAGTCGCTTAACCAACTGAGCCACCCAGGCGCCCTTGTCCTGTATTTATGGACACTCTCACCCTGCCTTAGGTTTGGCCCTGACTGTGACTGGGGCTCATCACCCAACACTTGACAGCTTGGCTCTGTTCTCTCACAGGACTTCTTCTCGGTGGACCGAGTAGAAGTTAGGACACTGATTCTATCTTTGGTTCTTGGTGTGAGTGTGGCCAAGTCACTGGCTCTGCTTGGGCTTCAGTTTCCTTATTTGTGAACTGAGTATTCCACTGCCTCCCTTATCAAATGACATCTCAGAACCTTCCTGGAATTTATACTCTGAGATTCTCTGATTAATATGTACCAACCCATGTTTCACCAAACGTAAATGATTGTATGAAGTCATTAGCCCTGGCCAGTTGGCCCAGGAAACTGTGGTCAGAGCTTCAAAGTTCACTAGAAACTAGTCATTAACCAAGCTGTCCAAGTCTTGAGTTATATGACATTATTTTCCTAGGAAATGTTCAATGGAATTTCTGAACAAGTATGTCTTACAGATTCCATTACTGCACACGGTTACCTATGTGGTCCCTCTTCTACTTCATGAGCCTCATTACCTAGGGCTTTCCCCTTTCTTGCTCTAATGCTGATATTTTCTTCCCCTATACAATTTATTTTATTATTTGCATTTTATATTTTCTCACCAAAATTCATCAGAGCTGGAGTTTTTTCTTTTCTTTTCTTTTTATATTCTGAAATGCATTTCTGTGGTAAAAACAAACAAACCAAAAAGTATAGTCTTTGGGCTAAGTCTGGACTGGGTTTAAATTTAGTGCTTATTAAATTGGGGGAAGTTATTGTCTCTCTGAGTCTCTGTTTTCACATCTGCTAAATGGAGATACCATAGAACACTTTATAGTGTTGTTTGAGGATTAAGCAAAGATTAGTTTTCTGTGCCTTTTCTCATATTACTAAGAACATCACTAAGAACAAGCCCCATGAGAGGTCTTTATCCTTTGTTTTTAGTTTAGTCTTATTCATACTCAGCCAAACTCTGCATCTAGAGTAGCCCAAGTGAAGGAAAAAGAACACCATGTATATGCTCATTCATGCTCAGGAAGATGGTGTTTGAGGTTGTGATTTAGAATACCATTCTTCTTTTATGCCTTCAAAATCTATGACCTAGGCATGTTTGAGAATTATAGATATGCTTCCCTTCTTCCCTGTTTGAGCTGAACACCTATTAATTTATCTATCTCATACCCTCTTTTCTACGAATTCACCAGCCCTTCTCCCTATACACTGACCAAATACATAGTCATGTGGGAGCTGTGGTGTACATACAAATGTTATGGTGATATCTCCAGGTCACCATTCAATTGTACAAAAATGAAACCCCCACTCAAGAACCTACATCAGTCCATATTTAACTGGTCATGATGGGTACATGTCTCAGGCTAGACCAACTGACTTCTCCAGAGATTTCGAATTTGACTAGAGAGAATTCATTCTTTTATATAGGTGGCAAGATATTGGACAATCTCAGAAGCTTTCAGAGCTATTTTCCACAGTGGATATGGGCAAATTAAAAAAAAAATGTGATTTGCAATGAGTGACCAAAGAAGGAAATGCATGGAAGAAAATGAGATGAGAGTGGTTAATCTGAATTTCTTCTGGCCTTGTAGCCACTGGTTCCATTGATTTCCAAAGGGCTACCTGGCTCCCTGCCTGCATAAGCTCTCCATGCACCTTTTTAATAAATGTCCTTGTTTTTGCTTAAACTAGTTCAAGTTGAATTCTGTTACTGGTAACTAAAAGAAGTGTAACTGACTGATATGATATTAAAACACAGCCTGTTAGTCTGGGTAGCCACTGCGGTGCTTAGAGATAAATGGCCCCTTTTTGTAGATTTCATCATGTATTGTTTCCGGCAGCATTCTGTACTCCTAGTGAGCATGTGTTTTAATGATGTTCAGATCAGGTTTTCCAGTGCACTTTAGCTTAGCTTAGACTTATTAAGCAGTGTGGTTCATTAGAGTCAACTGGAATGTTTTGTGGAAAGTTCTGTTAAAGCATACCCTAAGAAGAGTTTGACTGGGTTTAAAGCAGAAGACTCCAAATGGAGGTCAAGTACTATTTGCTTAGGATCCATTTAAGCAGCTATAGTGTGTGACAACTATAACCCTTCCATCATATTAGACAACTAGTGGGTAGAGTAGAAAGAGTGTTTCATGGTAATATCAGGTCACTCAGATATGCAGAAAGTAGCTGGTATTGTACTGCAGTAAAAGTATGAATTCTGAACTACCCTGTCTTAGCTTGAATTATGATTTTGACACTTAGCCACTATGTGTCTTTGGACAAGTTATTTAGACTCACCTATAAAATGAGAACATCTACAGCAGTAACCTTCTAAGATGCTGTGAAGTAGTATTTTTTTTTTTTTTTTTTTTTTAAGAGAGAGCAGTGGAGGAGGGGCAGGGGAAGAGGGGGAGAGAATCTTAAGCAGGCTTCACATCCAGTGTGGAGATTTGATCTCACAACCTAGAGATCACGACCTGAGCTGAAATCAAGTGTTGGTTGCTCAACTGACTGAGCCACCCAGGTGCCCCAAAGTAGTATTCTTAATAAGTAGACTGGCTCATAGTAGTCATAGCTCAATAAATCTTAGCTATTATTATTTTTAAAGATTTTATTTATTTATTTGAGAGAAAGAGAGAGACAGGGAGAGAGAGAAGCAGACTCCCTGCTGAGCAGAGAGCCCGACGTGGGGTTCAATCCCAGGACCCTGAGATCATGACCTGAGTGGAAGGCAGATGCTTAACAGACTGAGCCACCCAGGCACCCACTATTATTTTTATGATCACAACTATGTAGCCTTAGCCAGGTTTAGAAATTCTTGTGTACCTCAGTACCTAATTGGAATAAATATTGGGTGTTATTTATAGTCCCGAAGTCTAATTCCCTTACTTAAATATTTGTGTGCTGGTTAACATTAGTTTTTATATTGTAGGCAGAAAAAAATTATACCAAAGACAGATGATACAAAAGAGAGAAAAAATAATTTTCTATCTTTAGCAGTTTAGAGTCTAGTGGAAAGTCTGGGGCAATAGTTGAATAAGATGAAAAAATAATAAACATAAAAAATAAGTATATAAAATATATACCACAAGTGTAAACCAGTGCTAAAAATAACAGTATGTTTACTGTGTGTACAAAGATCTAGCTTATTTTGTTTTACTACATACTCAAATGCATGGATTACTGGCGAAAACAGAGGAGACTGGTGTTTTAGAGGATGAATTTTACTTAAATTAAAGGAGAGCAGAGGTAAGAGTTTAAAGAGATAAACAGATGGAGCTCTTCAGGACAGGAGAAGCATCATAATAGACCTGAACTTGGAGGTAGAGATACTCTGAATGTCTTTCAACAAATAATGTTTGAGCACCTGCCATGTGCTTTGTACTATACTAGTCACTGACTTTGCAAAGACAAATCAAAATGCTTACAGCTGACAGGAAACACTCTGGAGTGTCAGACACATGAATAGATGTAAGGGGGGATAATTCTTGGCAAATATTAAACCCACACATTTTCATATTCTTCCTAAATGTGTTTTTTCCTGTGGCTTTCACCCACCTCATGCTGAGCTGCCAGGCTTCCTGCTCCAGGGAAGGAAAAGGAGGGTATCGCTTAGAAAAGAGGCCACTGATTAGTCTTAAATTTTAAAAAGTTGACTTTCGGGGCGCCTGGGTGGCTCAGTTGGTTAAGCGACTGCCTTCGGCTCAGGTCATGATCCTGGAGTCCCGGGATCGAGTCCCGCATCGGGCTCCCTGCTCGGCGGGGAGCCTGCTTCTCCCTCTGACCCTCCCCCCTCTCATGTGCTCTCTGTCTCTCTCATTCTCTCTGTCTCAAATAAATAAATAAAATCTTAAAAAAAAATAAAAATAAAAAATAAAATAAAAAGTTGACTTTCTTGACCCTTTTAGGAGGTTAGTAGCCCTGCAACAGACTGTAAAAGAGGAAATAATTTTCTAAATTAATCATCCCTTAGGATACTGAAAGATAAGTGAAAGATTGGATCAAAGAGGTAGACTCTCTATGCCAGGTGTAGAGAGGTCTCAGGATGTTGGAAGAGGATGTAGAGAGTCAGCCCCTGACCTTGAGGTTGGTGAGAGAAGTGAAGGGGAAGATGTAACACAGGAGAAGCTGAAGATCCCTGAAGGAATCCTAGCCTTCAGCTTGTTGCCACATCCAAATGGTCTGTAAGTGATTGGGTAAAGGGGGCAGCAGAAGGAATCTGGGTAGCACTCAGTCTCCCCAAGGCCCTGCTGCAGAGTTCAGGGGATTCAGAGGTTCCCAGATTAACAGGAAGTGCTAATGAGCCCAGGGAGCTAGTAAGGGATATGCTCAGAATAAAATAAACAAATAAACAGCCTATGTTTTCTGGGCTTCAATCCCAGAGCCAAATAACTGAGATCACAGATTTTTATGGTAAGTCCATCATGTCACCTAAAATGCATTGCCACTGCATATCTGAGAGTAGGGTTTTGAGGAAGGGAAGATGTATATGCAGCACCTAACATGGACTCCATGAGAGGGCTTCTTTGTAGATGTAATGTTCTTTGTTGACATGATGTGACATTCAAGTCCTTAAGGATACGTAGGGATGACTCTGGCAAAATGAGGGAGGTGGCATTGGCATTCCAGGTCGCAGACACCACATGAACAAAGGTCCAGAAAGAAGAACATATTCTGGGTGCTGTATTTCAAATGGTTGAAGCATAGAGTTTGAGGCACGTTTTAGGTTCCCCAGGAAACAGACTCTAGGACAGAGATGTTAGTGTAGGAGCTTATGGGAGGAATGCTCTCAATTGATGACACCTATCAGGGAGTGAGGGGTGGGGCAGAACTGGGCAGAAGTGGGAGAAGCTGAATCCTGAGGACTTAACGACAGAGATCTCAGGCTGTCCTTTAGTGAGTTCTGGAACAGGGATGTCTCCTTAAATTTGTCACAGATTGAAGCAAGGAGAGGGCCTTTGTGTTCTCCATTGACCTTGGATAAAGGCGGCCACAAGGATGATGGAGTAACCGTGGGTGAGGCAACTTCCTTTGGTTGAAGGCAATTTCTGGAAAAGGACTTCAGCTGTGAGCTATCAGTTGGCAACATTTCAGTGGCTGGTGAAATGAGCGAGTCAGAGTTGAAGGGGAACCTGGGCGGCACATCACTGCAGCCACTACAAGGTATATGTTGGCAAAAGATGAATTTAGAGGAAGTAAGCACTGACCAGGTAATGCAGGGCTTTATGAATCATGTTTACAGATTTGGGCTTTTTTTTTTTTTTTTAAAGAAACAGGCTTCTAAGGAAAGGTTTTAGCGGGAGCTTAAGTCAATACAATCATGTTTGCATTTTAGAAAGATCACTATGGCTGCTGTACAGAGAAATGATTTGATAAAGAATCCTGAAGACAGGGAGACCTGTGAGGAAGTTGTTGCAGCCATCAGAGAGAGGTGTGATGAGAGTTTGAATTTATAGAGTGGAGGTGGGAAAAAAGAAAAGTAATATATATGTGTATATAAAAAGAAAAGTGAACTGATTTGATAGACATAGAGCAAGCAGAATTAATGGTATCCCCTTATGGATTGATGGCATGTGGGAATGATGGAAAAAAAGATTGGACGAAGCCATGGTTTCTGGCCTGGGAATCCGAACTAGGAAATTTGGCCAAAGACGGTGCCATGTGGTGTGCATTTCCATTTTGTATTCCTTCTTTCTGACGCACCACCAACTAAACTTGGCCTCACCCTTGCAGTTAGGAGGGACCATGTAACTATCTCTGGCTAATGAAGTGTGGATGGAAGCAATGTATGCTATTTTTGGGACAAAGCCATGGAAACCCCTGGGCCATTCTCTAGTCTTTTAATTCTTCTTTGGTGAGAAGCAGGAGGGCCATATGTTGACGTGGTTGAGCCACAAAATCAAAGCAGCTGAGACTCCTGAGTCACACCATGGAGGAGAGCTGCTTCAGATTTTTGCCCAGTCAAGAGAGTAGGACCTTGTGTGAGCTGGAGATAGAATAGTTATGCTTTTGAGAGTTGGGAGCTGTTTGTGCTCACAGAATAAGGCTAGCCTCTCCTGACAAATACTGGAACACAGAGTTCAAGATACTGAGAAATATTTAAGTGGACATGTCCAATATGCAGTTAAAATGTGGGCAAGGCATTTGAAGGAAAATCTAGGCTGGAGATACAGATTTTGAGAGGCATAATAGCCAACAAATGAAGTCCTGTGAGGGATGAGATTATTAAACCCTCTGATCTAAAATGATCTGAGCCTATTATTTTCCTGCTCATGGTCTTTTCTAATCCCTTTTAGAAAGCAACAGTAAGTCGAGAAAACTTTACCCTTTACTTTTTTTTTAAATTTTTTATTTTTTTAAAGATTTATTTATTTATTTTTATTTGAGAGAGAGAGAATGAGAGAGTGAGTACATGAGAAGGGGGAGGGTCAGAGGGAGAAGCAGACTCCCTGCCGAGCAGGGAGCCCGATGCGGGACTCGATCCAGGGACTCCAGGATCATGACCTGAGCCGAAGGCAGTCGCTTAACCAACTGAGCCACCCAGGCACCCTACCCTTTACTTTTAAAATTGCATTTACTATGTAAGTCAATCTCATCAGACATTATAAAGCTATTTTCTTTTTTCCTTTTTATTTTCTACTTGATAATACTGTAGGCATCGGGGTGCTCTGCTTGAATGTCAGTAAGGAGAAGAGCCAACTGCAACTTCGTAGCAGAGCAGGCAAGCCAAATGATTATCCTTAACAATCTGCTGGCCAGTTTCCAGCTTCCTTGATGTCCCAAACTCAAATTAGAAGTTGTTTTGAAAAAGTATCGAAAGGGATCCTTTGGTTACACAAATGTAAAATAAGTACCAATACATTGCTGTTGACAACTTTAAAATAATCTGAATGTTGCTATTTTAGACACAGAAGCCATGAGAGCTATTTGATAATGTAAATTTTAGATGGTTGAAATAGGCTTATAATGCTACAGATTTTGTTGCTTTTGGGGGATAGAAATGTAAGACAGGATCTGCTATAAATTCAGCCTGCACTGCTCTTGAACTCTTGCCTACTATTGTTCAGATATGTGTTTTTGTTCCCGCTAAACATTAGTCATTAGATGTCTAACCCAACTCAGTTCTGCAGCAAAAATGGGCGTGAGATTTGTACCATGTTGTGAGTGGGGAACAAAGTTGTTTCTCCTTGACTCACCCTAACTCTGGACTAAACTGTTGATGTCCTTCACACAGATAACCTACATTTTTTTTTTTTTGCACTTCTTTTTTTTTTTTATTCTTATGTTAATCCCCATACATTACATCATTAGTTTTAGATGTAGTGTTCCATGATTCATTGTTTGTGCATAACACCCAGTGCTCCATGCAGAATGTGCCCTCCTCAATACCCACCACCAGGCTAACCCATCCTCCCAGCCCCCTCCCCTCTAGAACCCTCAGTTTGTTTTTCAGAGTCCCTTGTCTGTCATGGTTCGTCTCCCCCTCTGATTTCCCCCCCTTCATTCTTCCCCTCCTGCTATCTTCTTCTTTTTTTTTTTTCTTAACATATATTGCATTATTTGTTTCAGAGGTTCAGATCTGAGATTCAACAGTCTTGCACAATTCACAGTGCTTACCATACCCTCCCCAGTGTCTATCACCCAGTCACCCCATCCCTCCCACCCCACCCCCCACTCCAGCAACCCTCAGTTTGTTTCCTGTGATTAAGAATTCCTCATATCAGTGAGATCATATGATACATGTCTTTCTCTGTTTGACTTATTTCGCTCAGCATAATACCCTCCAGTTCCATCCACGTCGTTGCAAATGGCAAGATCTCATTCCTTTTGATGGCTGCATAATATTCCATTGTATATATATACCACTTCTTCTTTATCCATTCATCTGTCAATGGACATCTTGGCTCTTTCCACTTTGGCTATTGTGGACATTGCTGCTATAAACATCGGGGTGCACATACCCTTTCAGATCCCTACTTTTGTATCTTTGGGGTAAATACCCAGTAGTGCAATTGCTGGATCATATGGTAGCTCTATTTTCAACTTTTTGAGGAACCTCCATACTGTTTTCCAGAGTGGCTGCACCAGCTTGCATTCCCACCAACAGTGTAGGAGACTGCCCCTTTCTCCGCATCCCCGCCAACATCTGTCGTTTCCTGACTTGTTAATTTTAGCCATTCTGACTGGTGTGAGGTGGTATCTCATTGAGGTTTTGATTTGGAGTTCCCTGATGCCGAGCGATACTGAGCACTTTTTCATGTGTCTGTTGGCCATTTGGATATCTTCTTTGGAAAAATGTCTGTTCATGTCTTCTGCCCATTTCTTGATTGGATTCTTTGTTCTTTGGGTGTTGAGTTTGATGAGTTCTTTACAGATTTTGGATAGAAGCCCTTTATCTGATATGTCATTTGCAAATATCTTCTCCCATTCTGTCGGTTGTCTTTTAGTTTTGTTGACTGTTTCCTTTGCTTTGCAAAAGCTTTTTATCTTGATGAAGTCCCAATAGTTCATTTTTGCCCTTGCTTCCCTTGCCTTTGGCGATGTTTCTAGGAAGAAGTTGCTTCGGCTGAGGTCAAAGAGGTTGCTGCCTGTGTTCTCCTTTAGGATTTTGATGGACTCCTGTCTCACATCGAGGTCTTTCAACCATTTTGAATCTATTTTTATCTGTGGTGTAAGGAAATGGTCCAGTTTCATTCTTCTGCATGTGGCTATCCAATTTTCCCAACACCATTTGTTGAAGAGACTGTCTTTGTTCCATTGGACATTCTTTCCTGCTTTGTCGAAGATGAGTTGACCATAGAGTTGAGGGTCCATTTCTGGGCTCTCTATTCTGTTCCATTGATCTATGTGTCTGTTTTTGTGCCAGTACCATGCTGTCTTGATGATGACAGCTTTGTAATAGAGCTGGAAGTCCAGAATTGTGATGCCACCAGCTTTGCTTTTCTTTTTCAACATTCCTCTGGCTATGTGGGATCTTTTCTGGTTCCATACAAATTTTAGGATTATTTGTTCCATTTCTTT
Source organism: Neomonachus schauinslandi (assembly GCF_002201575.2). Taxonomy (NCBI): domain Eukaryota; kingdom Metazoa; phylum Chordata; class Mammalia; order Carnivora; family Phocidae; genus Neomonachus; species Neomonachus schauinslandi. Next base: position 96,838,831 of record NC_058410.1, on the reverse strand, counting down.
GAAAAAAGTGGATGGTATTTTGATAGGGATTGCATTGAATGTGTAGATTGCTCTAGGTAGCATTGACATCTTCACAATATTTGTTCTTCCAATCCATGAGCATGGAACGTTTTTCCATTTCTTTGTGTCTTCCTCAATTTCTTTCATGAGTATTCCATAGTTTTCTGAGTACAGATCCTTTGTCTCTTTGGTTAGATTTATTCCTAGGTATCTTACGGTTTTGGGTGCAATTGTAAATGGGATCGACTCCTTGATTTCTCTTTCTTCTGTCTTGTTGTTGGTGTATAGGAATGCCACTGATTTCTGTGCATTGATTTTATATCCTGCCACTTTACTGAATTCCTGTATGAGTTCTAGCAGTTTTGGGGTGGAGTCTTTGGGGTTTTCCACATAAAGTAACATATCATCTGCAAAGAGTGAGAGTTTGACTTCTTCTCTGCCAATTTGGATGCCTTTGATTTCTTTTTGTTGTCTGATTGCTGTGGCTAGGACTTCCAATACTATGTTGAACAGCAGTGGTGATAGTGGACATCCCTGCCGCGTTCCTGACCTTAGGGGGAAAGCTCTCATTTTTTCCCCATTGAGAATGATATTCGCTGTAGGTTTTTCGTAGATGGCTTTTATGATATTGACGTATGTACCCTCTATCCCTATACTCTGAAGAGTTTTGATCAAGAAAGGATGCTGTACTTTGTCAAAAGCTTTTTCTGCATCTATTGAGAGGATCATATGATTCTTGTTCTTTCTTTTGTTAATGTATTGTATCACATTGATTGATTTGTGGATGTTGAACCAACCTTGCAGCCCAGGGATAAATCCCACTTGGTCATGGTGAATAATCTTTTTAATGTACTGTTGGATCCTATTGGCTAGTATTTTGGTGAGAAGTTTTGCATCCATGTTCATCCAGGATATCGGTCTGTAATTCTCCTTTTGATGGGGTCTTTGTCTGGTTTTGGGATCAAGGTAATGCTGGCCTCATAAAATGAGTTTGGAAGTTTTCCTTCCATTTCTATTTTTTGGAACAGTTTCAGAAGAAGAGGTATTAATTCTTCTTGCAATGTTTGGTAGAATTCCCGTGGGAAGCCATCTGGCCCTGGGCTTTTGTTTTTTGGGAGATTTTTGATGACTGCTTCAATTTCCTTAGTGGTTATAGGTCTGTTCAGGTTTTCTATTTCTTCCTGGTTCAGTTTTGGTAGTTGATACATCTCTAGGAATGCATCCATTTCTTCCAGGTTATCTAATTTGCTGGCATAGAGTTGCTCATAATATGTTCTTATAATTGTTTGTATTTCTTTGGTGTTGGTTGTGATCTCTCCTCTTTCATTCATGATTTTGTTGATTTGGATCATTTCTCTTTTCTTTTTGATAAGTCTGGCCAGGGGTTTATCAATCTTGTTAATTCTTTCAAAGAACCAGCTCCTAGTTTCGTTGATCTGTTCTACTGTTCTTTTAGTTTCTATTTCATTGATTTCTGCTCTGATCTTTATTATTTCTCTTCTCCTGCTGGGTTTAGGCTTTATTTGCTGTTCTTTCTCCAGCTCCTTTAGGTGTAGGGTTAGGTTGTGCACTTGAGACCTTTCTTGTTTCTTGAGAAAGGCTTGTATTGCTATATATTTTCCTCTTAGGACTGCCTTTGCTGCATCCCAAAGATTTTGAGTAGTTGTGTTTTCATTTTCATTGGTTTCCATGTATTTTTTTAATTCTTCTTTAATTTCCTGGTTGACCCATTCATTCTTCAGTAGGATGCTCTTTAGCCTCCATGTATTTGAGTTCTTTCCAACTTTCCTCTTGTGATTGACTTCTAGTTTCAAAGCATTGTGGTCTGAAAATAGGCAGGGAATGATCCCAATCTTTTGGTACCGGTTGAGACCTGATTTATGACCTAGGATGTGATCTATTCTGGAGAATGTTCCATGGAGACTAGAGAAGAATGTGTATTCCATTGCTTTGGGATGGAATGTTCTGAATATGTCTGTGAAGTCCATTTGGTCCAGTGTGTCATTTAAAGTCTTTATTTCCTTGTTGATCTTTTGCTTAGACGATCTGCCCATTTCAGTGAGGGGGGTGTTAAAGTCCCCCACTATTATTGTATTGTTGTCAATGTGTTTCTTTGCTTTTGTTATTAATTGCCTTATATAATTGGCTGCTCCCATGTTAGGGGCATAGATATTTACAATTGTTAGATCTTCTTGTTGGATAGACCCTTTAAGTAGGATATAATGTCCTTCCTCATCTCTTATTACAGTCTTTGGTTTAAAATCTAATTTGTCTGATATAAGGATTGCCACCCCCACTTTCTTTTGGTGTCCGTTAGCATGGTAAATGGTTTTCCACCCCCTCACTTTCAATCTGGGGCTGTCTTTGGTTCTATATTGAGTCTCTTGCAGACAGCATATGGATGGGTCTTGTTTTTTAATCCAGTCTGATAGCCTGTGTCTTTTGATTGGGGCATTTAGCCCATTTACATTCAGGGTAACTATTGAAAGATAGGAATTTAGTGCCATTGTATTGCCTGTAAGGTGACTGTTACCATATATTGTGTGTGTTCCTTTCTGGTCTATGTTGCTTTTAGGCTCTCTCTTTGCTTAGAGGACCCCTTTCAAGATTTCCTGTAGGGCTGGTTTTGTGTTTGCAAATTCCTTTAGTTTTTGTTTGTCCTGGAAGCTTTTTATCTCTCCTTCAATTTTCAATGACAGCCTAGCTGGATATAGTATTCTTGGCTGCATATTTTTCTCATTTAGTGCTCTGAATATATCCTGCCAGTCCATTCTGGCCTGCCAGGTCTCTGTGGATAGGTCTGTTGCCAATCTAATGTTTCTACCATTGTAGGTTACATATCTCTTCTCCCGAGCTGCTTTCAGGATTTTCTCTTTGTCTCTGAGACTCGTAAGTTTTACTGTTACATGTCAGAGTGTTGACCTATTTTTATTGATTTTGAGAGGGGTTCTCTGTGCTTCCTGGATTTTGATGCCTGTTTCCTTCCCCAAATTAGGGAAGTTCTCTACTATAATTTGCTCCATTATACCTTCTGCCCCTCTCTCTCTTTCTTCTTCTTCTGGGATCCCAATTATTCTAATGTTGTTTCGTCTTATGGTATCGCTTATCTCTCGAATTCTGCCTTTGTGATCCAGTAGTTGTTTATCTCTCTTTTTCTCAGCTTCTTTATTTTCCATCATTTGGTCTTCTATATTACTGATTCTCTCTTCTGCCTCATTTATCCTAGCAGTTAGCACCCCCATTTTTGATTGCACCTCATTAATAGCCTTTTTGATTTCGACTTGGTTAGATTTTAGTTCTTTTATTTCTCCAGAAAGGGTTTCTCTAATAACTTCCATATTTTTTTCAAGCCCAGCTAGTATCTTTAAAGTGATGATTCTGAACTCTAGATCTGACATCGTACTAATGTCCGTATTGAGTAGGTCCCTGGCAGTCGGTACTACCTCTTGTTCTTTTTGTTGAGGTAATTTTTTCAGTCTTGTCATTTTGTGCAGAGGAGAATAGATTAATGAGAGAACAAAATGCTAGCAGAGTAACAACGTCCCCAGAAAATATACTCTAAACAAATCAGGAAAGACCTGAAGCAGTGGAAAAAGAAACAGAAAGAGAGAAAAAAGAAAAAGAAAAAAAAGAAAAAGAAAAAGATAAAGATAAAAACAAACAAAAACAAACAAAACAAAACAAAACAACAACAAAAACCCAGAATGTGATCAAATATGATCAGGCTGGTATATAGATCAGTGCCACACATTAGATTTGGGGTGTATTTTGGTCTTTTAGAAGAAAGTGCCTCGCAAAATTTTAAAGAAAGAAAAACTTATATATGTACAAAAATAAGGGTTGATATGATGAAGGGATGGAATATGACTGTAAAGATGGAAATTATAAATTTTTTATAAAAGGAATTGATAAGAAGTTGTTTGAAAAAAGAAAGAGGATTTAAAAAAAGAAAAAAGAAAAAAAAGGGAGAGAATGTGATCAGGCAGGGGAGTAGAAAACACCATATACTAGCGATTTAGGGTATATTTTAATCTCTTAGAAGAAACTATCTCAAAATTTTAAAGAGAGAACTTATATATATATGCCAAAAATATGTGTAACTACCATGAAGGGATAGAATATGACTCTAAAAATGAAAAATAAAAATGTTTTTAAAAAAAAGGGATTGATAAGATGTTGGTTGAAAAAGGGAAAAAGAAAAATTCAAAAAAAAAAAAAAAAGACAGTTAAAAAAAAATTAACTTTGAAAGACTAAAGAATCATGGTAAAGAAGCCATGAATTCTATGTGCATTATTTCCCTAGCGCTGGACTTCTGCCGTTCTCATTGATCGGTAAACTTGGTCTTGGCTGGCTGTTCTCGCTGATCTTCTGGGGAGGGGCCTGTTGCCGTGGTTTCCAAATGTCTCTGCCAGAGGCGGAATTGCCCCGCCCTTGCCCCCTCCCGGCTAAGTAATCTGCTCAGGTTTGCTCTCCGGGGCTTTTGTTCCCTGCGAGCTTTCCATACAGCTTTGGAGGCGGAGAGTGAAAATGGCGGCCTCCCAATCTCCGCCGCGGAGGAGCCGAGAACTCGGGGTCCCGCTTCTCAGTGAGCCCCCAGAGAAAAGCCGTCAGTCACTCCCGTCTCCCCGGTCTCCAGCCGCACTCCGTGCTCACCCGGCCTGTGACCGCGCGTTTCTATCTCTGACACCGGACCCCGGGTGGAGTCTCCAAACCCAGCAGATCCCTGCGGTGCACTCCCGCGCGGCTCCTCCCGGGGGAGGAAGGTGAGTCTCCCCGGATCTGCCGCTTGTTGGGTCCCTGCTGGAGGAGCAGGGGCCCGACTGTGCCGCGGATCACGGTTTATGGCAACCCCGAGCTGAGAGCCCGCGCCTGGGCTCCGCCTCTGCAGCCGGCTTCCCTGCTCCGATACCTGGGAGCTCTGCTGCACTCAGGCACCCCCGTCTTTCTGTGTCCCCGAGGGTCCTGAGACCACACGGTCCCGCGAGAGTTCCACCCCCCACTTAGCCACCGGAGTGACGTCCCTCAGCGGAGCGGACTTCTAAAAGTTCCGATTTTGTGCTCCGCGGCTCTATCACTTGCCAGAAGCGGCCGCCGGAGGCCCCTCCCCCGCCGTCTATCCTCCCGAATATCGCCTCGGATTCACTTCTCCGCACGTCCTACCTTCCAGAAAGTGGTCGCTTTTCTGATGAGAGAGTTGTTGCTCTTCTTTTCTTCAATCTCCTGTTGGGTTTGTAGGTGTTCAGAATGGTTTGATCCCTATCCAGCTGAATTCCTGAGAGGAGACGAAATCCAGGTCTCCTACTCCTCCACCTGCCATCGCGCTCCGCCCCCCAGATAACCTACATTTTTTATATTAATATTTTATATTATCATTTCACTCATAAAGGAGTCTCAGAAAGATTAAGGGACCTCCTAAAAGAATTCAGCAAAATATAAGGGCCAAAGCTCGAGTCTAAGTTTGGTTCTCTTTGATTCCAAATCCCATACTTTCTTTTCTTGACTACACTGTTGTAAATGAAGTTATTTCAGATGTGTTATTTATATGCTTCTATACTGTTGAAGGGATGTGTTCCTTCCTTCCTTCTTTCCTTCCTTCTCTCCTTCCTTCCTTCCTTCCTTCCCCCCTGTCCTTGGAGCTTTGAAACATTTTAGAAAGAGATGTTAGTTTCCATGCTCCCTTTTGTTTGTGATCATGGAAACACTTCCCTTAGCTCTCTTCTGGTGTTCACTAGAGCAGCTGCTCAGAATGAGTCAGCTTTTCCAGTCAGATGTGGTGCCTGCCTCATGGTGTGGAGGAAAGAGCCCATCCTTGTAATCACCAAAAGTTGCCTCTTTCTGATGAGAGAAAAGGAGCCCTGTCCTTGTCTGGAACCATCATCCCTTTCTCAATCCCCACACACCTATCTCACCCAGTGTTTCATCTCTTTTTCCTCATTCTGTTCTGATTAAACATCATCCTTTTTGAATGGGTCATTATCACTGTCTCTGTGAGTAAATGGGATGTGAATACCCTGAGGATCCCCACTCATGAATGCAAACTCTCTTCCATTCTACAAAGGGAAGAAACACAATCGCTGAATATTAATAGCTCACCAGAGATTAGAATTCAGAATTAGACAAGATCTGCCTAATGCATTTATTATTCAAATGTGGATGATAGGATAGGCAGGGGCAGAGCAAGCACATAATTTAGAGAGGAAACTAACATATATTGAGTGCCTATTTATATCTGGCACAGAAGCTTTGCCACCTATAAATTTTCAATCTGTTGGCTTTCACTATGTGAATGAAATTATGCAATTAAAAGCACCCACCACCAATAGATGGGGTAGGTAGTAATGTTAGGTCGTGTTAGTCATTGTATTTCTTGAGTCCTAGACAGGAAGTCTGCCATGCATGTATTAGCTTTGAGGTAATTTATGATCATGATTAACCCCATCATAGCAGATAAGTGCAAAATAAGTGCCAAAAAGAAAATACATGATGAGATGGAAAGTAGAGGCAATTTTTATAAATTAAAAGTGATAAAGAAATGGATGAGTATAACACAAGGGTATGAAATGACTCATTTTTCAGGAAGAATGAATCCAAAGGACATATCACAAATCATAAAATACTTGAAGGCCCTGTGTCTGTACCATTAAAATTAATAGCAAGAGATGAAGAAAAGTGATTGAAAAAAAAAAAATAGAACGGTGTTCGAGCGAGTGGCTCTGGCAGTGGGTTTTCAGCCTGACCCTATCTCCTAACACACTAGTGAAATCATAATTTCAGGATAAGACCTGGAGACTGGCTTGCTTTTATTCTTCATAATTTTTACTTCCTAGGTGATTTTAATCTGCAGCCAGTGTGCCAAGTACTGGGTTAGGCATTCAGAAGTGAGGCTGTGCGTTTGTAAATGAAGGAGCTTGGAAGCATTGAGTGTGCTCTATCATAAAGTTAGGATGATTGCCCCAAGCTGGTGGAGTTTCCATGGGCTCAGAGCTCTTTCAAATTTCACACATTAAAATCAGTGATGAGGCTGTAAGTACTATTACCAATGCTAACAAGTTTCCTTTCACCTGTGTACAGATCATCATGAAAGTGGCTGATCTTATTCAGATATTTTCATATAGATGCAACAGTCATATTTTGAAAAAGATTCCTATTTGAATATATTTATCAGCAGAAGATAAAACTATGTTTAGTTTTAAGTTATTTTAGAGAAATGTGTCTAGGACCACAAACTAAACCTTGGTGTTTCTTTGGATTTTAAATACATTGACTTAAGATCAGGCTTATGCAAACTAATTCTTTGCAAGTAAAGGAGCTTCTGCATGGTTCCAGAACTCTCTTACAGATCATTTTATGTAATCTTCAAAGCAAGTCTGTAAGATTCCTATTTTGATATTTGAGTTAACAAATTTATAAGAAGATAATTAACTTGACCAATGGCTGGTAAGGAATTTCAGTTTGATTTTGATTTGAATCCAAAGCTAAGAAACATTCTGATATGCTATGATGTCTCTCATAAAAATACATCAGGAATTTCTTATAGTTCATGAAAAAAAAGTGATTAAAAAACTTTAGTAGGGCCCATGAGGTTCTAAAATAAAATTCTTTACAACCACATTTAGACTATTCAGATATCTTACAGAGTCATGTTTCAGCCCTGCCGGACGATGGGCAGTGTCATTCACTCTCATGGCTTTTACCATCAGCTGTATTTTGATGACTTCTAAATCTATGTTTAGCAGATATGGAAGCCACTTCCTCCTTAGACATCTTCATCTGGATAATCCACCGGAAAATCAAACAATAAATTGCAAACTGAGCTGAACTTTGCCCTAAACTGCTTCTTCTATAGCTAATGCTACTATTTAGTCATTTACACCAGAAATCTGGAACTCATGCTAAGCAACCCCTATTACTTTGTCCTCACATCCAATTAGATAATTTACAAGTATTAACTCCTTTCTATGTCTCTTATTTACCTTCTATTTCAGAATTACTTCTCAAGGGCAAGTTCCCATCTTCTATCTAGACTACTATAATAGTTTCCAGACTGATCTCCCAGTCTTCAATCCCACCCTCATCCAATCCATCCTCTATTCTAGCATAATTGTCTACCGAAAATGCTATCCTGTCCATAACCTTGTCTTGTTACGAACCTGACATAACATCCTGTCTCAATGATTCTTTAGTTACAAATGACAGACACTGACTCAGATTAAAGTCCTCCAAAAAGGATTTTTGAAGGATATTGATATTCATAGAAATTAAGGAAAAACTGATTGGGATCTTGGTTAGTAAGTCATGGGCAGTTTGTGGGGGAGTGTCAGTATCTGAATGACTCAGCTCCATCTGGTCTATATATCATCTTCACTAGTCCCTCATGAGACCATCCTAGATCTCTCTTTAAAAAAAAAAAAAGAAAGATTATTTATTTGAGAGAGAGAGAGAGAGAGCATGAGCAGGGGGAGGGGCAGAGGGAGAAGGAGAGAGAGAGAGAGAAAGAGAAGCAGACTCCCTGCTGAGCACAGAGCCTGATGGGGAGCTCAATCCCATGACTCTGAGATCATGACCTGAGCTGAAATCAAGAGTCAGATGCTTAACTGACTGAGCCACCCAGGTGTCCCCATCCTAGATCTTATTCAGGTGAAGGGATCAAGCCCCAAACCCTCAAAGGTGAGTTGATGTTATTTAAGTTACTTCACCAAAGAGCACTTATTACCACAGGACATTTTTGCAGCCTCCATAATTCAAAGAGATAAATCTCTAATGACAGAATTTAAAACAATAAAATAAAGTGTTTTCAGGAAGCACCCCCCCTCTGTTCTCTCTCTCTCCCTTCCCTTCTTCCCCTCTCCCATTCAAATTTATATTTCACCTGTTTAAATATACTTGCAAACTTCCAATTATAAAAATCACTAAAATTTCCAGTGTCCAGTCCATTTTCACAGCATCTAAGATCTTGTGTCAAGAAAGTTATTTGGTTGATTTCATTCCTCCCAAGGCAAAATCAGAATGTGCTGATCCCCTCCATTGTTCTTTGTGAAATGGAGGTTGTAAAAATCACAAGAAGGAATGTGACACTTTTCTTACCTAAAATGTAGCTCATCCATGGAGAATGGTCAAGTTGGAAAAGAATGTGGCATATACTGAACCCCAAATTTTCAAAATGACACCTCTAGCATATATGTATTACTGTCATTAGCTATTATCTCAAAGCAACCATTTATTGGAGGTCCATATGATTGACATTTATATAAATCCAAATTGCAAGTAAGCATGATTATTTTTTTCAGATTTCTTTTTTTTTAAATGTGTGTAAATCAGTGTTTATCTGTGGTGTCATTGTTGACACTTTTGGTCAGATAATTCTTTGTTGTGGGTTCTGTCCTGTGCATTCTGGGATGTTTAGCAGCATCCCTAGCCTCTATCCACCGGATGCTTGTGGCACCTCCCCAGTTAGGTCAGTAAAAACTATCTTCAGATTGTTAAACTTCTCCTGGGAGGCAAAGTCACCCCTGTTGAAACCACTGGTCTGAAGGAATTCATTAGTAGTGGAATTTGTGTGAAATATGTTCTTTCAATGTGAAGTTCCTTTGCAGAAAAATTTGAAAGCTTTTATCAATTTAGAGAGGTTAGATTAGTAAAAGCACTGTAATTCTGGTACGTACACTCACCAGACTGTGGAAACTGCAGTATTTAACCTTATGCTGTCAAGAAAAAGTTAAGGAGCCACTGTCAATCTCTTCTGACTATGGAACCCCTACTTTTACCTTAGGAAGAGGGCTATGTATACGGAGATATCAGAGATAGTTCATCCAAGAGTAAGGAGAGTAAGGTGCTTACACACCAACTCTAGGAATTGTTTAAAGGTTAAATTGTTTAAATTGTTTAAAGGTTGCTTCTGGGTCACAGGGAGGGTGTTAACTTCTGGCTCCTTATACAGTGGGATGGGGGAGGGAGGAGTGGGATCTAGCCATTAACTCATATAGTGGGAATTTCAGCTAGCTTGTCCTAAAATGGCAAGGATGGTGGGAATATGGGCAGAGTGAAAACAGTGTCTACTACAATCTACAATCTACTACAATCCTACTAACAGACTGAAGGAATTGGATGAGAGAGAGGTTGATGTATAGGGACCAACAGATAAGTGAAGGAGTAAGATAAATGGCAGCCAACTAAAAATCATAGGTGAAAGAATTGCCTAAGAACAGGATGACACTTTATGTTATGAGTCTGGAGGGAAGATGGGAAAGATGACTGAAAATATAGATAGGTTTTGGGTTTGATGATAGAAAGGTGTAGGATTAGCATTTGCTCTCTTTGTTTTCTTGGTAGCCTTTGAGAGAAAGTCATCCCTAGAAAGTGTTGATCTCCAGTAAGTTAGGAAAGCAAGGTTTGTAATGTCCACTAGGGGAAATGGAGATGAGTTAAAGAAATATGAGCAGCAGTCAAGAGCTTAGCTGAGAAAAAAATCCAAAAATCTGTAGTGGTACCAATGCTATGGGCCCTTGGATCATCTCCAACAGTACTCAGTAGATGTGATACAGGGGCAGAAAATGTAAATTGTAGGATTCATTCATTTATTGAATAAATATTTACTGAGTGCCTAATATGTATCAAGCACTAATTGTTAGAGATAAAACAGATAACAGACAAGTTATAAATAAACAAAATTCTGTGATTTTGTAGAGCTTACATTCTGGAGAGAAAATACAGAAAATAAATAAGATCAATGATTTATATCTTATCACTATACGCTAGTGATAATCACACAGAAGGGTGATATTGAGTGATAGGGCTGGAGAAAGTGTCATTTTAGATAGACAGTGTGGGCAAGGCCTCTCTGAGATGTCATTTGAAAAAAGTACTTGAAAGAGGTGAGCAGTTGAGCCATATGGGTATCTGCAAAACATGCTTCAGGTAGAGTGAAGAGCAAGTGCAAACATTCTAAGATAGGAGTATGCCCAGCATGTTGAGGAATGGCAAGGTTACTGTGATGACTGGACCAGGATGAGTAGTAGAATCATTTAAATTGAGGTCAGAGAGATAGTGGGTTTGGAGGTCTACCTTCCATGAGGCCTTATAGCTCATGGCCTTTAGGCTGATTGAGTGCTGGGATTTTTTGAGAGAAGATGAGGGATGAGGACTAGGGAAGAAAAGAATTGAGAATATTGGTAAAAACATACTTTAAATCATCACTGAAAACAAAAGGGAGTCTAAGCAGATATAAAGCCTTATAAAGAATGGGAAGAGAATCAGGAAAGAATGAAGTTAAAGGAGAAAAGGGTTCCTAGGGGGACAATATACTTATTAATGATAGGTAACATTTACTTAGCATGTGTGATGTGCCAGGTACTTTGGGTATTATCTCATTTAAATTTTCCACCCACCTGGTGTGGTAATCAATATTATTATCCAAATTTTACAGATGAAGAAATTGAGAGATTAAGCCAAAGACATGTTCTTAGTCAATGGTGAAATAAGATTTTGAGCTCTATTAGTCTCTTAGGCTCCAGTTTGTAATATAGTGTTAAATGCTGCAGAAGATTCATGTCTGAGAATGATGGACACAGGTGTATGGGAATTGGATGTTAGGGGGTCATTGGTCATAGGTGGTGAGAATGTTGACTGCACTTTGCTGTAGTTTAGGGAGTGAATGGCAAGGAAGTCTCTACTTGCCATTTTGGGATTGGAGAGTCAGGATGATTTTGGAGAGTGATGCCAAGACGTGTAAACTTGAAACAAAAGATAAAGGGACTTAGGCTGGTTTATAGCTAGCGAGGAAGGGGCAAGAAAGTGAAACAATGATGTGTGAGTCAGATAACTTATGGGAAGTTGGAATTATGAATTAGCCTTAGAGAAGACCCTTGTTTTATAGGAAAAGATAACTGAGGACCAGAGAAGCAAATTGTGAACCCAAAGTCATAAAGCCAATTAAATAGTAGCCAGGGACCAGAGTCCGGCTTTCCTGACTGTCAAGAAAAATCCTTTCTATTAGGCCACTCAGCCACACTTGCTGATTCATCATTCACTGGTTACCTCTCCCCAATCCAAAGGGAGTTATTGTAGTTAATGAATAAACACAGTATAGCAAAATCCACTGTAAATGTACAGTTCTACTAACGACATCTTGACCTTTGGGTTTCCTTCATGACTCCCTCCTCCTGCAGTTTTTTAGCATAGAGATGGACTTTTCTTGACTACAAAATGCCTTTCAGATAGTGCAGATTCCTACACTGGTGACAACTAGGGACTCAGGTGGAAGGAACTAAGGTCACTCTCAGGGAATTTCTAGATGAATTAGGCTCCCCTAAACCTTGAAATCAGAATGCTTCTGGTAGGTAAATGGGGTACAGATGGGAAATCAAACTGGTGTGTGACTGGGCATGATTTAGAGCAACTGTTATTGATATGAAAGATCCTAGCAGGCAACCTCATGAAAGCTTGGATTTTAGTTGCAGTGCAAGTAGGTGAAATGAGGAATTGTGTTTTTGACTTTCCAATTTCCTACATCTTGCCAGTGGTTATTGCAGCCATAATTTGGGCCATGTGTAATCCAGAGAGGTTTCTGATTTAAGAATCTAGATTTTTTTTTGGAGGTAAGCAATATTCAGTGTAGTTCATCTATGCATAAGATTTTATATATTTATTTTATGGTGATGGATATTTTTTGCATGATATAAAATATACATTTTTAACTTTGAAGGAATGACAAGGGTCTATTTTTAACACTTACATTATCTTGGGCAAACATTGAAATTCTTGATTAATGTTTAACTACAAGAAGTATACTCAGGTCAAGTAAAGAATCTCTTAAAGGATTCAGGCTGAGTTGTCTTGATAATTAGAATTCCGGCTCCAAGGAGAAGCCCCAAAGCCAAGGGTATTGGCTATAACAGAAAGTGGTAGCCCCATCTGACCTCTAGAAAATGTGGACTGGATGTAAGATCTTAATCTTTTCCTATCTTACTACAGAAATTTGGATGGAGAAACAGTATTTTTCTCAAAGAGAAGTGAACCCAGGACCTGCTTTCACTAGGAATCACACAGTTTGGGAAGGTCCTCGATTCAAGAGAGCCATTTTCAAAGGGCAATACTGTAGAAGTTTTGGTTGTTGTGAAGACAGAGATGATGATTGTGCCACTCACTTTTATGAGGCAAATGCATTATGTTACTGTGATAAATTCTGTGAAAGGGAAAATTCTGATTGCTGTCCTGATTACAAGTCATTTTGCCGTGAAGAGAAAGAATGGCCTCCTCACACAAAGCCTTGGGATCCAGAAGGTAGGCTTTGGCAATGTGTTTAAGTGAGTGCCTGGTTCATTGCAAGATCTGTCAAACTTTCTTTTCCTCTCCTCCCTTCTTACCTTCCTTCCTTCCTTTCTTAAGAGGAGGTGAAAAATGAATATTATGATTGAATAAATTTCCTTGGATTGTTAAAGTGCTTTGCTTTAGATGTAAGATACCTGCATTATACTAGAACCTTCAAAAAAGTTCTGGGGTGATGGCCATGAATGCCGGTCTGGATCCTGTTGTGAATACTGACTCAGTGTATATAAGGGTTCCTTAAAACTCTTTCTTTCTTTTTTATTTTTATTTTTTAAATTAATTAATTTATTTTTTATTCTTATGTTAATCCCCATACATTACATCATTAGTTTTAGATGAAGTGTTCCATGATTCATTGTTTGTGCATAACACCCAGTGCTCCATGCAGAATGTGCCCTCCTCAATACCCACCACCAGGCTAACCCATCCTCCCACCCCCCTCCCCTCTAGAACCCTGTTTGTTTTTCAGAAAACTCTTTCTTTCTTTGTAAAATGTTTTGACAACAGGACTCTTAAGCTCTTTTGAGTGTAACCTCTTAGGGTGTCTCATTAGTCACAGGCCGGATCATCGGCAGACTTGTCTAACATTTTGCTTATTATGTCATATGACTAAGGGACCTCCTGGCATTAGAACTTGTGGTATAGCAATGCCATTAAAACCAGTGCAAAAGCAAAATTAAGTCAGCTAGTTACCTGCCTAAGTAATACCAAATAGATTTTTCATATGCATTTTTGTTTTGTTTCATTTTTCTAATCTGGGATTTTTTAAACCTTTGAAACAAAGGAAAGCTTCCTATGGAGTAATTGTAAAAGTCAAAGATTGAGTGGATAAGTACAAATAATTCAAAAGGAGAATGATGGCATTTACTACATTGGTCTAATTATAGGAGAATGGTTCTAGATTCTGAGCAATCAATACATCTAAGATTTGCAACAAAACGCAAAGCAACACTCTTTTGCTGTACTTAAATAAAACCCTATTTTTTTTTATTGCCCATCACATCAGATCTCCTCAGCAGAAATGCAGGTTTAATCAGAGCTCTGTAACACTACTGTAAATGAGTGATGATGACTAGAAATTTTAGTTGAAGACAATTTAGGATCAACTAGGATTTGGCGTCCTTATTTCAAAATCAAGATCTCCTTTCAAAATCCAGACGCCTTTGCCTTCATTCTCAATAATGTTACGTTGCTTGTAAAATTGAGGGAATGCCTCTTAAAAGATGTATGTATTGGGTTAAAATTTCCACAGAACTGTCATTTATCCCAGACCTTTGCCTCTACCAATATACAGCTCAGAAAACATCAAACATTTATTTTATCCTAAAAAGTGGCAGATCCTTTACTAAGAATGGAGAATCTAGTCATTCATCAAAAATTTTTCATTGAATATCTTCGCTATGCCAGGCATTGTACTTAGTGCTGGGGCACCAATGGGGAAGAAAAAGACAAGATCTTACTCTCTTTGAAGGGACAGTCAAGTTGCCAGGGAGAAGGTAAGATATTTAACAAAGTCATTGTGCTGTTGCAAACTGTGATAAATTCTAGGAAGGAAACACTTAGGGTGCTGTAAGAGAATATCAGAATGTGACATTAATATGTAAAATAGAACATCAGCCTGAAGGGAGTGTCAGCAAGGAGACTCTGGGAGTGAGGAGAAGTGAGCTGACCTGAAGGAGAATTGACATGTGTAAATCTGAGAGAGAGAGGAGCTTGGCCTGGTCCAGGAACTGGAATGTGGCTGACATTTCTGGAGAGTAATGTTTAGCGGAGGGCTTGGAGGGGTGCATGAAATGAGGTTTGACGGGTAAGGAGAGGTCAGATTATGCCAGGATGTATAGGCTATATTAAGGATTTGAGATTTTATTCTGTTACAAGGACTTATTTAAAGATGTTAAGTAGGAATAGTGTTGGCTTCATGAGTGTTGAGTCTCAATATTACATATAAGCTGTAGTGCTTTTGATGCACTACAATGCATTTGAGCTTTTCTTATTTGAGACATAGTTCATTTAGAAAAGTAATTGCTACTTCTTCAATGTCCATTTTTGCTTGAGAGCTAGAATTTTGCTGTGACTTTAATTTAGGGTTATGTTTTAGGTAGAACTTATGTTCCAGGTATAGTTTTTATTCCATTCATTATGAAGGGAAGCAATTAATCATTTTATTTAGTAGCAAAAAGTTCACATTAGACTATAATTGCTCTTATGAAGGTAATTTGTTTTCTTTTGTTTTATCTTGTGAAAGTAGCTGGTCGAAAGAAAATAGCACTATACAATATTAAAAATCATACAAAATTAAAAACATAATGGTTATTATTTATACCAATTTTTGCATGTATAATCTGACTTTCTTCTGAGATGCTAAGTTGTTCATTCACTGATCTACTAAACATTATTTTTCAGTTATCTAATTATATGGTATTATCTAGTTCTTTATACTGCAACTGTCCCGAGATCTTTTTAAACCAGGGACTTAACACTATGTACACCATTTTAAAGGTTATAAAAGTAAATATGTACCTTTTATATAAACTGGAAGTAGGACATAACTGGTAAATAACTTCCTTCTGTGTGTTTTTTTTTCCTCTCCATCTCTGATGGTAACTTCTAGTAATTGGAGGATTTCAATGTCAGATACTGAAAGCAAGTAATAGAGTTCAAAAGAGAATCAGAATGGATTTTCCAGACAAATCTTTTGGTGTAGCAGATTTTAAGGGAATAGTCTGGTATACCATATGTTGTGAACAGTCCTCAGTTAATTTAATTATGCAGAACTTTTATGTTCACATTGGTAAAAAATGTGTGTAAACCACTGACACATTTGAATTGTTATTCACTCCTTCACAACCTCCTTAACCACATTATGAAGATAAGTCACAGTCCAAATTCTGCCATACACACTAATAGTTACAAAAATATATATTGGTAAGGAGACATACACCAATTCAATAACCTGTGTAAGCGTCATGAAGTCTCAAGTCCCTGTCCTTTAGAGGTTCCCACATCTACCTTGCTTGAGTAATTTATTGGAGGCACATGTGATAATAATACAAAGGTAGAATTTTGTTACCTGTGCAGTGGGCATCAGGGAATGAGAATGCCTACTACCCAGTGGCTGGGACACAGAACTTTCTAGAGATCAATCCTAGGGCATCAGGTCTATGAAGAAAGGCTTTTGACCTTAAGAGAAACATAACCTCTTGGCTGTAAGAGTGGGAGTATGGGGCATGACTTTTAAATAGTTTAGCTAATATATATAAATTGAATACTATTAATATAACCAGTAAGAGCTGATTACTTATATCCATTATGTTGATTAACAAGCCACTAACTTTACCAATTAAAGCCCATTTCTGACGTTCATTATATTGGTAGTCTAGTGTTCATCCAAAGATGGATAATGGAAGCATTTACAGCAACTACCCTGGAGTCTGGCGTTTCAGAATGATTGCTACTGACCACCTCTGGGATGTGGATTCCTGATCTGAGCAAGTAACTGTCTTCCTAAAGTGAAGTTTAGACCAACACAGATATTATAAAGCATTATGATGAAGTATTAAAATAAATTACAGACATCATATTACTATCTTTTTAAAAAAATCAATGGGCCAACTATTTCATTCTCCAAATACCTGATTTGCCTTATCTTGTATTAATGGCTGTTAAGTTGTAAAATCCTATTAATTTCAACAGCCAATATATATTTTTTTCTTTTGTCGAGATGCTATGTTGGTAACCATTTTGATTAACTCACTCTGAGGTGCTTCATACACATTTGATTGAGAAAATAAAGCCACCAGGGATTCTCTCATCTCCATCATCATAATTTTCAACCTCCTTCCCTCTGGGTTATTCTTACACTCTTGGAGCTCTGAATCCTGCCCTTTCTTGTCTTTTTAATCTTCACCATTACAACTGTCTCTCTCTTTTTTCTCTCTTCTCCCTCCTCCTCTCCCTCTTTCCCTCTTTCTTTCTTTCCTAAAGCATCATTTCTCTCCCTTCTTTCCTGGATCAGTGATCAATTTACAAAATGTGTTTTTTATAGGTCCCAAGTTTGAAAAAGCCCTCCCTTGGCCTTAACCAGCATGTGTCTCATTTCCTTTTTTTTTTTTTTTTTCCTTTGGTAAAATAACTAAAAGAAACATTTGCTTCCTGACTTCCAAGTCTTTCATCAACCCATTCCTACAGGATGTCATTCCTTGCTACTTCGCCAAAATCCCTCTTGGCAGGGTCAGCGACTTTCCTATCATCAAATGCAACATTCAGATGTCTGTTCTCCTTTTCTTGACCTCTCATTTGTACTCTACACATTGGACATCTCTGTTTATGAAATACTTTCTTCTCTTGCTTCGAAGGCTCTACTCTCTCCTGAATTCCCTACTTCCTCACAGGCAACTCTTTCCCTTTCCTCTTCTGAATGTCTACTGGCTGGAGTATTTTAAGCTCAGTCTTGGCCCTCTTTCTCTCACCTATATACAGTCTCTCAAATGGATTGTTATTTAGTCTCAAGGCTTTTCTTTTAATTGTATGTTACTGTCTCTCAAATTTGTTCTCCAGCCTTGACTTAACTCTGGACTTCCAGAAACTACTCTACTTGACATTATCCACTAGGATGTCTCACCTAAATCTAAAATATGAGAGCAGAACTCTTGATTTCTTGCCAACAAGCCTGTTCCTTATTTCAATGATAGATTCGCTGCCCCTCTATGGCTCAAGCCAAAATCCCAGTGAGACATGCTTAATTCCTCTTTCTCCTTATTCCCCAAATTCAGTCCAAGAACAAGTTCATTGCTTAAACTCCAAATTACATCCAACCACTGCTCTCCCTCCTCACTGTTATTATGCAAATCCTTCATTCCTCTGGCAGCCCCACCCTGTTCAGCGCTGGGTAAGTGATGAGGGCAGAGACATTTTCAGTAAGGCCTCATAGGTTACCATGAGAAGTTGGGTTTAAGAAGGGGCACATGCACTCCAATGTTCATAGCACCAATGTCCACAATAGCCAAACTGTGGAAGGAGCCGAAATGCCCTTCAACAGATGAATGGATAAAGAAGATGTGGTCCATATATACAAAGGAATATTACTCAGCCATCAGAAAGGATGAATACCCACCATTTGCATTGACATGGATGGAACTGGAGGGGATTATGCTATGTGAAATAAGTCAAGCAGAGAAAGTCAATTATCATATGGTTTCACTTATTTGTGGAACATAAGGAATATCATGGAGGACATTAGGAGAAGGAAAGGAAAAATGAAGGGGGGGAAATCAGAGGGGGAGATGAACCATGAGAGATTATGGACTCCAAGAAACAAACTGAGGGTTTCGGGGGGGGGATGGGTTAGCCTGGTGATGGGTATTAAGGAGGGCATGTATTGCAATGAACACTGGGTGTTATACGCAAATAATGAATCATGGAACACTACATCAAAAACTAACGAAGTACTGTATGGTGACTAACATAATAAGAAGAAGTTGGGTTTTATTCTAAATTTGATGGGAAATAACGAGGATTTTAAGCAGGAAGTGACACAATAAAGATTTTAAAAGTCCTCTCTAAATGCTGGGTAGGGAAATGAGGGATACATTGGAACCAGGCAGGAGTATAGAAAAGGATTGGACTATCTCTATATAATGTAGAAGTTGACACTCTACTTTTTCAGCCCCTTGACAAGGCTCAGATGAACTGATTACGGCTTTCATTAAAGAGGGCATGTGATATGATGTGCACTGGGTATTATACACAACTAATGAATCGTTGAACATTGTATCAAAAACTAATGATGTACTATATGTTGGATAATTGAATTTAAATAAAAAAAAAAGAGGCCAACTTTCAAGTGAGATTACAATAAACATAGTTTCTCATAGTAAACTCTGACTTGGTATTAAGGAAGGATGACCAAGAAAGGGAACTTTTGCTAACACTAGATTTAGTACTGGTGATTTGGGGTAGGCCTGGTGATAACATTCTCTTGACTTCAAAATTATTAGCTAGAGTACAGGTCAGAGAAGGGACTTTTTTTTTTTTTTCCCTTAAGACTTTTTTGATTTCTGTTTCCTTTATCTATGTAACTGGTATGTTGGACAAGGAATATTTATGAGGTATGATTAAAAATCAGCTTTGGTTTTGACTTCTCCCCTGTCCTTTAAAACTAGTCAGAAAAGTACTTTCCTTGATTATGAAAACTTGAGTTGTTGCATGAATTTTCTGTCACCCCTAGGTCATAAAAGTTTGAGGGTTTCTTTAAGTTCTATAGTGGAAGTTCATTTATTTCAAGTCTCTAATACTGAGTAGTGATTAAAACTCTGGACTTGTTTTAAAGTTAAATCTTTCCCCTCCCTGAATTTGCTATGTCTAGAAGCCTGTGGTCCAGGAGAAAGGTGGTTTTTGCTTCTCTTCCTATGATTGTGGGATGTTAAAAATCCTGGGAAAGAGATAAATAGATGCAAATGCGTAGAGATTTTAGATTCATTAAGCAACATATTGAACTCTAAAAACAGTACATGATGAAGAGTGGCAGCTGTGAAGTTTTCTATGAAACCATTATTTGAAGAATCAGAGGAGAGCAAATTCCCTAAGTGGCTTTTGTGACATTGTGGTTAGGTGTTAAACCAAGTCCCTTGGAATGATTTCTAAACATGTACATTTTCCCCTATGATTGTACGAATAAAAAGTTAGGATTCGTTTTGTTTGAATAGAGACCATGGATGTGATCTATCAATTACATGTTTCTATCAAAGTTTTCACATGACAAAGTCAATAGTAACCAAGGTAGTAAATTTTACTACCTTTGCCAAGTCAGAGTGAATTTTAAATTTGTGTGAATTATATTTTTGAAATGGATTTCTTTTGTAAACAGGGTGCTATTTTCACCATATCTTATTGATGGTTTTCATATAATGATAATACACCATTGGTCTCTTTTAAGTAGTTTATATAATCTGGTAAACTAGTTAACAGCTAGTTTCAGTTAATTGAGAAACATTTGGATTTGGAACACAAATGGCTATAATCTTTATGAATTTTTCTCCTGATCCAAATTCTGAAGAAAAAAAATAGAATTTGTCTTTAAAATGTGAATTCAATGAGATAGCTTCACATTTTGGTCCAAAACTTTGAGCTCCTTACTCCTGTCATATACAATTAGTCATACTCACTTCTGAGACTTGATTAGATTTTTTAAACGAGAAAAGCCATAAATTTATCCAAACACCGTCTCATTGCTCACCCATTTAAACACATAAATTATTTTTTCAGTGTGGTTAGTGATTAATTCTGTGGTAATCAAGTTTTCGTGCTTTACAAATCCTCTGTTGGGACATAATATGCAGTTTTAAAGATAAAAGCTCATGGAATAAGCTTAGAAAAATTCCGTACGTAAACCTTGACACAAACCAGATGTGGATTTTCATCACAGTGACACCAAATATTTTTGCATATTTGAGAAACTAAACAGAATTTTAGGTTACTTGTGATGTTAATGCACTTTATTATTCAATTTGAATTCTCATTTGTTTACATGTTATGTTGACAGGTTGCCTCAGAGACGGTCAACCTTATGAAGAAGGATCAGTAATTAAAGAAAACTGCAACTCCTGGTAATGAATATAAGTGGCACAGAACTGAATTCTACTGTCTGTGTATGTTTTCTTCAAATAAAAGTAGTATTGTGAAATAAAACATATATATAAATACAGATAGAATCATAAGTCATAGGATATCGCATAGCTGTAGCTTTATATAAGCATATTTGATGAATGTTGAAAAATCTAATCCTGGATATATCTTTTAATGCTATAGCATGTTGTTCATGACAGTGGCCTTCATCATACAGCAGGCCTGCATGAAATATACCTCTTAATTATAAGCATTCAACGGGCAAGGTATACTACAGGCAAATTGTGTTTCTTTGATCACAGTAGCTATATATAAAAACAGGCTGCCTTCATATCGTTATCCTGCAGAAAGTTTCCAAATACAAATACACTGAATCTACTGTCTAAATTTTCTCATGTTTTCAAACTTCAATGACTGTGTGGTCATTTCATTTATTAACTGCCTAGAGGAGAAGTTAAGAGCATATTGAGTGGTAGCTAATGCATATGTTATTATTTTATTTTTGCCAAGAATCCAATAGGTATATGGCTATCATGAATCAAAAATATGTTTTATGCCTTAACAGTGTGAAATTCTGGTTGCTAATTTTGTAAATGTACTTCGTAAAAGCTAGGCCACTTTTGTAATTTTTACGTCTTTGCAGCACATGCTCAGGACAGCAATGGAAATGTTCCCAGCTTGTCTGCCTTGTTCAACCAGAACTAATTGAACATGTCAATAAAGGAGACTATGGGTGAGAAAAATCTTGCTTTATAGACATTTTTGGCAGTCCCAGTTAGTTTTCAGGCTTCAAACAATGTACTTCCTATCATTTACTTCTAAAAATGGCCATTATTTCAAAAGAAAGAGTGGGAGAGAAATGGGAAGAGAAGTAGAAAGACATGTAAAATAGGAATACATTGAGGTAAATATTAAATAATTAAAAATTAAAATGCACAAAGAAATATAGAACAGGGTCTTAAACCGTCTCAGAAGGAGCAGTGTTATGGTGTGAGTCAGGGGAGGGAGCTTTAGTTTGCATAAAGATTTAGGCAAAATTAGGAAGTAGGCAAAATTGATTTTTTTCATATGAACCATCTTTCTCCCTCTGCTGCTGCCCTGACCCAGCCAATCAGCTATCATGGGAGAATCAGACCCTAACAGGTTAGTATTTAATCTTGATGATTCCCCAAATAGCCAGTCCATCTAGACAATTTCACTGACATGACTTATGTAGCCAAATTCACTTACAGTTGAATCAAAAGACAGGCTGAGGCACATTACTTTGCTAATAAACTAAATATAGAGCTGATTGACACTTAAACATGGGAAATAATGGTTTGATGCTCTCTGACAGATTAATAAATTAGATGGCTTCTCCAATCACACAGAGGGAATTATGATGTCATTGCTAACATGAGTTTTCTTTACTGAACTGAAAGGAAGAGGGATAGCCCTCCTGGTTATCTGCCTCAGGATTTCTCCATTGCCATTGATCGAATCTCTGTATAACCTCGTAACATTTTCCACATTCTGGAAAAGATTTCACATAAGAAGATCTATTATCAAGTAACTATAAAAGTGATGTAATGCTGAAGTGCATTTTAAAAAATTAAAAGTATCACTTGCTTCCATATAGAAGACCATAAGACAGATATTTTACAACACAGTGGGGACACTCAATGTCCCCAAAGTATTTTCTAGGAAGACATGAAATTGAGAAGGTTATATATTTTTCACATTAATATTCTTAAGCCATGCTCAATTCCTGTGTGTGTAACATGTTTAGCCAATATTTTAGGTGATAATATGATATTTTAAGTATTTCTAGGGAAAATATGTTATAATTTTCTGTGGCTAAGTGATAATTAAATCATTAAAAGAACATCAGAGTATGTGTCATCATAAGAAATTATCTGAATCAGGTTCTTAAAATAATTCAAATGCTTGACCTATGGAGCACATACGTCCAAGAAGCCCTCAGCAGCCTACTTTTCCACTGTCCCAGAACCCACAGGAAACCATAGTTGAAGGCGACGTGGAAAGTACACGTAAGAATACGGAAGCTGGTAGGCATGTTGTCTTCCTTGGAAGGAAGAATTTTCTTGCCATCGTTTGTTCACTGTGAGATTACTCCTGGACGAGTTAAGAGGCACAGATTTTGCCTTTTGCAGCTAACATCGATGACCTTAAAAGGACAAAAAGTGAGGGATATTTGGAGCAAAAGGAAACATCCTTTGCCCAAAGGAAAAAAAAGTTAAGTAAAAGAGACAAGCTTATGAAGAAACAGAGTGAAACTAAAATTATTTACCTGATGACAAAAGGCAAGGGGAGGCCTTGAATTTAAAAGACAGTTCTGACTCTCAGATATATTCTGGTCCTGAGGTTCAAATTGTTTTCATGTGTGAAAATAGAAGCATATCCTTCAATACTTACTAAGTGCTTTTTAAAATAGCCTACACGCAAATATATACAATCTTTGCTTTAAGACATTTATTTTTCCATCTTGGTGGTGTTTTAGATCCAAGTCTTTCTTCATTCTACATAAGCTACTTCAGTGCATATTTATTCCCTGTGTTATTGTTCAACACAACCAATTAACATTAATGAAATGTGTTTCTCTTATGGCACGGCTGAGGATAGAAATAAATAGTTTCTGTCTTACAGGAATTTACAATCTAGCTGAGGAGTCAACATGTCATCCCTTTGTGAAAGGATTTCTGATGATAGGGCAGTATGTAAGTGCCAGATTGGTAGCAAATAATAATGTTAGTGGAACAAAGAGAGATAGATAACTGTTTCAGTTATCTGCTGTGGGGCAGGAAACCACTCCAGAATTTAATAGCTTAAAACCATAAGCTTTTCATTGGTTTACTTCAGTAACTTGGGATAGACTTAGCTGAAGCTCTTTTCCTGATCTCTCTTGGGGTTACTCAGATGTCTATAGATATCTGGAGACTCAACTGGAGCTGAATTGTCTAAGGTGGCGTCATTCCCATGCCTGGTGGTTGGTGCTGGTTTTTGGTGGGCCCACGCGTCTCCAGCAGGCTAGCCTTAGCCTCTTCATATAGTGTGAGTGTTCTAAGAGGGCATGAGGGAGAGTTGTAAAGGGCATCCCTGTAGGCCTAAGCTTGAAAGACACACAGAATCAATTCTCCTGGCTTTTATTGGGCGAAGCAAGTCACTAGCCCTGCCCACATTCAAAGGTTGGGGAAATAGATTCCACCTCTTGGTACCAAGAGTCACAAATAATTTGTGGCCATTTTTAATCTGTCACATCTCTAAACTTAATTTTTTTTTTTTTTATGAACTCAAAACCTAGTCTATTGGATAAGTTGGCCTTGGTTTTTTTTACCGGTTTCTCAAATCAACATACCCCAAACCAGACAGGTTAACCTCTTCAACCTGCCCTTGGTGAATGGCCTTTCCCTCTGCTTTGTTAGCCAAGTCAGAAAATTGGAAATTAGTTTTGATTCTTATCTCCTCTTCTCTCTCAGTCACTAGTCTCTTATAATTTACACATTCATAGTTTCTTTCAGATATTTATTTTTTCTATATCTCTGCTATATTCTAGTGTATTTCTTTATCAAGCCTCATTTGAGATGACCTGATTTTTCTCTCTGTTTCTAGTCTGACCAAACTGCATCCAATTCTTTATACTTTCATGGTTATCCCTCTAAATCAAGGCTCTGACTCTGCTGTTCATGTTCTTAAAAATCCTCAGTGATACTCCATTGCTTGTAGAATATCTTTATACTCCTTAGCATACGTAACACTGGCCCAAATGCTTCTTTACTACCTCATTTCTTATGCTCTTTCCAGCTTCTGTCTCCCTCAGCCCTCTCATGGGTTCGGCATTCAACTTACCTGCTCTTCCTTAAATGTGCTACCCAGTTTCAAATCTGCTCCTGAGTTGCCTTTAAAAAAAAAAAAAGAAAAAGAAAAAGAATAATTGTCCTTTTCTTTCACATCTGTCCACCAAACTTATTCTCATCCTTCCAGACTGAGCACTAAAGTCACTTTCTGTAACAAAATTATGCCAACTCCTTTGGGCAGAGTTATATTTGAGTTCTCTACTCTGATCATACCCTGACCTACTGCTAATAATCTTTGCCATCTTTTTAGGGTATGAGCACAGTGAGGGTAGAGAAATTTACTTATTACCATGTTTTAAGAGAGAATATGATAAATGAAGACTGTTCAGTAAGTGCTAAATTGGATTAAAGGGAAAGTTATGAGTCTAGATCAAAGAGGATGGTTTAGAGTGGTAGTCCTTTCATACTTTTTTGAACATAAGTCATAGTAAAACATACATTTAACTTTGTGACTTAGTACACACACATATGTGCACATGAATATCTATACAAATACATGCTACACACACACACCTACGTATATAAAAACAGTACTCACCCTCACTACATGCAATAAGTTCTAATATTTCCCATTATTTCTCCTGTATTCTATTTATTTCTTAAAATATTGATCCCTGCTCACTAAATTGAGGGATTAATTAAATGACCACAAATGTATCTGAATGTTTGAAAACTACTAGTGTAGGGCACCAAAAACATACTTCACTGATGTCATGGTTTTGCCTAAGGCTGGTCCTAATGGTCTCTTACATATGCTGCAATATCTAATATCGTCAGAGGTTTCCTTGGGTGATGGAGGTTGTATTCCTAAAATTGTGGCTCCAAGCTGCTTAAGGTTTTATGACCTAACAGATTCTTATAAAAGAAAACATGAACTTGCTAGGCATATTATTGAAAATCAAGCTGTATCTTGCATCAATTCATGAGAGTCTATCACATTATAAGCAGTTTTGGTCATTAACACAATAGGATTAAGTTTAGATTTGACTTAAGTACTGAAGACATATTGTCCTCAAGTTGTAAATAATTCAAACAAGCGATGATTAAATCACTTTCATCTTTCTCATCTACTCTCATCTCTTCAGAAATTTTTCGTTGGATTTAAATGTCAATGTTAGATTTTGAAAACAAAGCTTCTTTTCCTATGTAAGGACACAAACCCTGTCTCTAAAAAATATGTACATTTTACCATCTAATTTCACATCAATTGAATTTGTATCATCATTAATAACAACTAAGATTATTGAGCACTTAACACAAATTAACTCTTTAATATATGATAGAATATTCCAGTATTTAAATAAAATATTTCAGTATAATTAATTAGCACTGATGTAATTTTTTAAAGTATAACTATTTTATCCTCAGTTTTCCATGGATACTTCCTTTTACATGGTCAAATTCTTTTCAAATCTAAATTATATATAAAACAATTACCCTATTTACAAGTGCATGTCTATACATTCAAGCTTCTTTCTAAAATGCATTTAATGACATTTAAAAGAAACTACATATATTGGCCTTTTGCCAATTAATCCCTTATAATATGTAAAGATTTTATATTCTTCTATTTAGTCTACACTGACATTGCCTTAGGTTCCTCATATAAGTCGTTAAAATAATTGAAAGAGACCTAATTTAGGAAGAGTGTCTCATAAGTTTTCCCGTTAGAGTAAACAATCATGCATTCTTTATATAAAGAATATCTAGCTTACAGGAATAGTTCCAACTTTGTATAATTTCAGAAATATAAACAAACATTATTTATAAAAGTGATATTACATAACCTGTACCAATTTTTCTCTTTCATTTGTAAGGCAGATGGACAGCCCAGAACTATAGCCAATTCTGGGGGATGACTCTGGAAGAAGGTTTCAGTTACCGTCTTGGCACCCTGCCACCTAACCCCATGCTTCTCAGTATGAATGAAATGACAGTAAGTGTTCTCTCTGACTCAAGTGTGTGTGTGTTTGTACAGGTATGTTTGTATGTGCGTTTAAAGAAATTTTAAATAACTAAAATAGTGGGTTTTGAGCTTTCAGAGTTGTAATTTTGTTATATATAAATAAAAAACCTTTACCAAAATGCTTGTTACCTTCCGTAAACGTTTCATGTGAACTTTGAAGTTCACCAATGTCCATTCGATAAAGTGTCCTGTCTTCACAAATGGTTGTGTTCCTTTACACTAATCATGATTTCATAGAAATTCCTATTTCTGATTATTGGTTGTTCAGTGACCCAGTGCTCAAGCAAATCATTAGTTGTCCTTGTTTTTCTTTTTTAAGTAAACACAGTTATTTTTTGAATTCATCCAAACAGAGTTGCGCTGCCTTTGGGCTACCCATTATCATACGAGGCTAAGAGAAATGCCAGTGACTGCAGATATGCGCACTATGGTGATTCATAAATTTCCTCAAAATTTCCACTACAGGAATACCTTCAAATTTTGCCAGGTGACCTCGCAAACTCCTTCGTGAAATTGCTGCATTTCCTACACTCTTAAGCTTCATGCCATTGTATTGGCTTTCTCTTTCATTTTTAGGAGATGGTATCATCCCATAATGGGTATCTTGTATAAAGAGGCTTTTATCTCTCCAGTATCACAGACCTCTAACTCATAGAGCTGCAGTTTAACCACCAGATGTGTGGTGTTGCAGGCACACATACTTCCCAGTTGAGATGTTGACTGTATTCAAGGCCTAGTTCAAATGCCCAAAGCTGAGCGGTGCTCACAGGTGGTGGGAGTGCAGCGTTTTCTCTTTGCAAGGCAGGCTTTGCATCCTGGCTGCCTGGAAGCTCCCAGTGGCTTGGGAGCCAGCAGGGTTGTTGTTTGCCTTTGGATGAGTTGTAAATCCACAGGTTTCTCGTGAAGCATTTAATGTACTTTGCTTTCCAGAGATGTAATCCCCTGAGTTATTATACCAATTCAAATTGCAGTAGAAGAGCTTGCTAAATTATAACCAGTATCAGAAAAGATCATAATAGCTGCCACGTATTGAGGAGATGTGTGGTTAAGCGCTCTTATAAGCACTTTCATACCTTATCTCATCTAATTCCCACAGCAGCTTGATGTAGTGGGTACTATAATTATCCACATTTTAAAGACAAGAAAATTGAGATTGAGAGAGGTTAAGTCACACTGATATTGGGAAAAGTGAAAAGCCACCACAGAATTACTTAAAGTGCAGAGCCAGGACATCTTAGAACATCTCCCAAAAATTGTCCCTAGAGTTCCAGTAGAATCAGTTAGCTTTGGTCAACGCAGGTTCAAAATAGCAAAAAGCAGAGCTAATTTTATGAAATAATCAGCTTAGATATACTTTTGGATCTTTCCTAGAACCAGTAAGATATAAAAATCTTTAGAGATGTGGCTTGGATTCATGGTTTTTAGTGACCTAATTATAGGATCAATTGGAAGAATTATTATTATTATTATTTGGATGCTTTCTTTTTCATCTTTATCCCCAACTGGGGGAAAAAAAAGAGGAAGAATTATTTAAGAAAATAATAAATTCACTCCCTTTATAAGGATTGCTCTTTCCCTTTTATTAAGGGCCCAGTCACCCAAATACTCATTTGGGTGTCTATATACATTTTCTCTGGATTATTTCTAACCTTTCCTTTTTAAGCTGTAATTTTTGCAACCTGGAATATTTTATATTCTAGAGAATATGAGGTTGTCACTCACCTCAGTCTAGAAAAGGAGGTCAAATTCTAATTCGTCATTTATTGGCTGCTAGAGATTTGTTTGCATGAAAGTCTTTGTGGTGATATTTAAATGAAAAATCCTAATGATTAGTACTTTGGAAGAATTAAAATTGCTGAGTGCTATGAATTAGTGTAATATAGTTGTCAGCTTATTCCAGGAAAGCAATAAGGAAAATTTGGCTGATCTGTAAGAGTTCCATTACCCACTTATGATGTAAGGCAAGGAAATAGCTTCTTATTTCTAGGGCATAGTAGCTTGAGGACTGAGGGTCTTTCAAAAAGTTTCTGAGTATTAGAGTTGTCCTAATATCTGGAGATATAAAAAAATCAGAAATATAAGACATACTTGCAGGAAGTGAACCGAGTTGAACTACAGAAAGAGGTAAAAAACATGTTAATTTTTAGCCTGGTGACTACATAGAAAATATCTCAATACATCAACTTGCCTCAAAGTACAGTGAAAATGAGTTCTTTTTTTTTGTAGATATGTTTCTGGATAACTTTTTTCTCCTCACTTTTTTCCAACTTTTTTTTTTTAATATGATTTTCAACATAGGTTGGTCTATGTGTAGAACTACGGTAGGTAGGCAGTTGCCAAGACTGGTAATGATTTTGTTGAGGAACTCCACTGCATTCCCACCCCCAAAACATCTTCCTTTCCTTGACCATGTTACCTGGATGAGAGTTGGGGTTCATATAATTCTTTATCCGGGGTGGGAAAGATGAGCCATGAGTCCTTCCTGGTTTCTGGGAAAGCTCTTCCCTTCCCTGTCTGGATTCCTGATTTCATTCCTTGGGTTAAGTCACTATTCCCATAATGTATCTGCTGAGCATGAGTTAGAGAAATATCAGTAGGCATTGTACAAAGAGTTCTATGATCATATAGATATGACCTAAATGGATTTGTTGAATCTATATGAATTCATTCAATCCAAATGAATATTTGTAGAGTGTGGTTAGTAACAGTGGAGAATAGAAAGATGTTGATAGTGGAGGATGAAAAAAAGTTAACTCTAGGGTTTTGGGGAGCCCTTCCTGGATGACAATCCTAAGTGAGGACAGACAAAAAGGAAGCATAAACTTACTATTTTCCCTGTGTACAAGTAGAGTGCATGAGAGGAAGTGAAAAAAAGGGGAAAAAGAAGGCTGAGAGGGACATTGTTCAGACCATGCAACTCTTTGTTGTATATGAAGACTCACTTCATCCACACTGGAATGATTATGTCTGGTGTCAGGTCAACAAAAGCTGGCTAGTTGGGAAATGCATGCCTATTTTTTTTTCCTTGAAGGTTTTCTCTTTTGTTTGTTTGTTTCAAGTTTTTATTTAAAATCTAGTTAGTTAATAACATAGAGTGTAATAGTGGTTTCAAGAGTAAAATTTAGTGATTCATCACTTACATATAACATCCAGTTCTCATTACAACAAGTGCCCTCCTTAATGCCCATCACCCACTTAAGCCATCCCCTGCCCACCTCCCCTCCATCAACCCTCACTTTGTTCTCTATAATTAAAGAGTCTCTTATGGTTTGCCTCCTTCTCCTTCCCTGATCCTTTTCCCTTTTTTTGAAGGTTTTCTTAGTTTGAGATTGTTCAGAGTGATGTCTTGATTGGACAGTTCTGTTCTAAATGGTTCTACACTAAAAGTGTTAAAAGAACTGTTGGATGAATTAACCGTTCCCTGGCACTCCATTGAAACTTTGTATGTTGTATGGATAGATTCACAATGGGATTGATTGGGAGCTGGCCATCAGAAGGACTACAGCTCCCCACAAGAAATTCAAATTCTGCCTATTGAGAATTTTGTCTCCTTAAACTACAAAATAGGCTATGACATGGTTTGACCCTTATTTCAATATTTCTCAACATGTGTTCCATAGACCAGCAATCTTGCAAGCTTAGGAATAAAGGTGTCCTATCTGTGGTCAAATAAATTTGTGTAATGGTGCATTATATCTTCCTACTGAAAATGCACACTAGAGCAGAAGTATATTTAGGGATAAATCAGAACTTTCTCAGTGTCTCAGAAAGAAAACAATGGAGACAACCAATTATTATGACAGCATGCAAACAAACCTGGCATTGACTCATGTCCTTTTGAGCCAGCAGAAACATCACAGTTGAAGTCTGTTAATAGGCATGTGTGAGCTAGTGTGTTTACCCATGTGGGCACCATTCCATTTACCATGATGAACATGAGCTCTGGAGCCAGTGCACTTGGAGCTCAGTCTGGCTCTTTCACTTATTGCCTCCATTTCGTCCTCTGTGCAATGGTGATGGCAGTAATACCTTGCTTGTTGGGTTATTAGAAGTCCATGAAATGCTGAAAGAGAAGTGCTTATTATATACCACATTATATACATATATAACAGAAATGTTATCATATACCATATAAAGTTGTTTTTTCTCCCTTGGATTAATCTTGGGAGAATAGTAGGGTCAATTCCCTACTATTCCTTATTACTAATTTAGTAAGAACTAAATTATCAAAAGCTTCATCACTTGGAGATTTTTATTTCATAAAGAAAGGTATAGCTCTGGATTTATTGGCCCTGATGGAGTTTACATATTTCTGGTGAACCTGGAAGTTCTTCTACTATGCTCCTAAATCAAATCAAATCAGATCAAGTCATATCA
Organism: Neomonachus schauinslandi; assembly: GCF_002201575.2. Lineage (NCBI taxonomy): Eukaryota > Metazoa > Chordata > Mammalia > Carnivora > Phocidae > Neomonachus > Neomonachus schauinslandi. The sequence continues at coordinate 96,807,687 of NC_058410.1, read as the reverse complement.
TATTCAAATCTAATCTAATCAAATCAACAGCTTTGTACCTGAATGTTTTTCCAGACGTAATGTTCAAGTGCTTTTGAATTTGGGAGATAACTTTAAGAAGCTTCACTGTGTTCTATCCTATTATAAATATTGCAAATATTTTGAATGAAAAATACTATTTTCAAACAGAAATGGGGAAATTAAGAGCTCACTTCTATACTTGTCTCAGCTAAAAAATTTTTTAAGATACTTTTGTTGTTGTTGATTCCCCAGGGAGAACAATGAAGTGAACAAAGTTGTTACAGATGTTTGAAAAAATTTCTTCATCAATCTTATAGGTTACTAGTATAACATCTTTTCCCAGTCACCCAATATGAATGATTTCAGTGTGTTTTAGTTGGAATTACTAACACAGGAAAAATAATGTGTTTATGGTTTGTTGGAAGTTAAAGTAAAATATTTTATGTATTATATAATAACTCTTAAAGCCACCAATCATTGAGATGAGAAATGAAAATTTAATTGTCTGAATACTTGATCATTGTCTAGATACTATTCAGTATTGACAGAATGGATTTCTTTCTTTTTTAAAAAAACTTATTTATTTATTTATTTGAGAGAGAGCACAAGTGGCAGGGAGGGGGAGAGGGAGAAGCAGATTCCCTACTAAGCAAGGAGCCCAACGATGTGGGGCTCAATCCCGGGATCCTGGGATCATGACCTGAGCTGAAGGCAGATCCAGTACCCCTGGATTTATTTCTATTGTCATTAGTTATAATAGGAGGAATTTGTTTTTTTCCTTTCTGAAGTATATTTCAAGGATAGCAAGTACTGAGGGATGAGAAGTACCCTTGGAAAAAATCAAAGGGAATATTACCAAGTGTAGTTTGTAACCCTCCATAGGCTATTGAAATTTTTTATTTGATTAAAAGTAATCTGCTTGACTCCAAATATGTTTGTCACCTTTGTAAAAAAAAGCCTCTGTAAAAAATGAAACACTAACTAGAAAAGTGAAGGACACAGTTATATGGTTTGGTTCTTTATATAATATGAAACAAAAATGACCATTTTCCCCATAAAAGTGATGTTTAGCTCCCACATATGTGAACATAGGCAAATGGCATCAGGCTTGAATAACTTTATAAAATGCAGGTGCCAATGATGCTGCATAAGAGGGGCACAGCCAGATGTCATGGTGGAGTCTGTTTAAGCATATATTTTCCTCCCTTCATCTCAGAAACTTCTCATCTATGTAGATAAAGAGCGAGGGACAGATTATGATGCCAGTTCTTACTGTCTCTGAATTAAGATTTTTAAAATTCCAAGAGCATTAAAGCACGTGCTTAGGCCTCCGTTCCCTCCTTCCCAGAATGGAACCCCACACCCTTTGAGAAACCTTAGAAAATACATAACCTGCCTCACTCCTTATTCAGCTTAACTTGTGGCAGAATGAGCTCGTGGCAGTGTCTTATCTCTCACGTCAATTTTTGAGTTTTTAGTTCTCAGTTTTATTTTTCTGTACCAGTTGCAATCTGGTGCATAACACTGTGATATAATTGAACATGACTTGAACAACATTGTGGGGCTGAATTGATCACCACAAGGCAAATCTCCAAAAAGAAATGTGAAAATTTATTTTTTTCCCTCTCTGTGAATAAATATCTGGGGCTGTGAAAAGTGGATTCCTGAGGTGGTTTGTGTGTTGATAGAACAAGCACCTGTTCTCTGGGCTATTCCCAAACCTGGGTTATCTAGTCTAGACTATGGTTCTTCCCAGAGCATGTTCCAGGAAACAGTAGTCCTTTGATCTGCTTCACAATCAAAAGGATGTGAAGTGAAATGAAATAAGATGAAATAAAATACTTGGCATTGGGTCATGAACATTTAAAACCATGAATATGATTTCCACTTCCTGGAGTCTCTCAACACTTAGGTAGCTTGTAAAAAAGTATTGCAGTGAGGACAAAAATCTATTTAATTTTCAAAACCAGTGTTTTTCAGAACTTTTAGATTAATCAACTCCTTCTTTTGTAATTATCTATTACAATTCCCCCAGAACTAGTGTTCTAAGAAACTCATTTGAGGATATATCATAGTTCAATTTCTAGATGCTTATTGTCTTCACTTCTTTATGCCTCTAGAATTGGGATGCTTCTTATAGTTAATGATGTCCTGGCTTCAGTGAAATATGGTATTTCCCTAGCAAATTTAATATCATATATCTGTGCTATTTTAATTATGATTAGGCTCATCTGAGAGAGACAAAAATTCAAAATGACAGTGGCTTAAATAACATAAGAATTGGGCTACCACCAACAAATCTGGAGATAGGTGGTCCTCCATTAGAATTACACTCCATGGTTTTGGAGACCCAGACTTCCTTCTTGTTGTTCTGTTTTCCAGTCTTTATATCCAAAGTCCTATTGTGGTTCCAAAAGGCTGCTCCATGTCTATCTGTAGCAGGAAAATAATTTCTGCTAGCAGGAAAATAAAAGAAAATCAATAAAAAGGAATAAAAGTGAAGTGCCATTTGTCTCTTAAAGAAAGTTCTCAGAAACTGCCAATAACACTTTGGCTTATATCCCAGAGGCCAGTACTTAGTAAGGTGGCCACACATAGTAGTCAAGGAGGACTAGGGAATGCGGTCATTTTTTCTGAGCTGCATGTGATGAGCTAAAATTGTTATTTCTATGAATAAGGGGAAATCCTATGAAAAGGGAAGGATTAAAAAAGAATTAGCATTACCTGCCATAGTATGATCATGAAATATTGATATTTATAGATAATTAGGTAAATTACCCTATAAATCGAAACTAGAGAAATATCCAAGCTAATCCTTCCAGAGTTAAAAACATGAAGACAAATACCGTTGAAGGTGAAAAATTCATTTTGCCATTTGCAACCAGTAAATTAGCCCTATCCTCTCTAATATCAAATAGTTTAGAAGAAATTTCTTGGTATTCATGGCCTTGGATTGTGAAGGGCAGAACAGAATGATATTCTCTGTTGCCTTCTTTTGATTCTCAGGTCACTCTGATTATCCAAATTTAAGTGGAGGAAAGTGCAGCTAGAGATAGGGGCGGTCACTCACATGGTGGATATTGTGGAGATATGGGCTCAGAGTAAGAATGTCCAGAATGTCCAGAATTTGACTAGAGTGTTCTCAAGCTGCTCTGTGATTATGTTTGCATTACTCTTTCAGAGATTTTCATTCAATTAAATGCAGGAAGTACTGTAAAAAATTCTCCAGTGTTCACCATTGCCTTTAATTTTTATATTCACAATACTTTTAATCTCTAATTTTAAATAGGAATATTGAAGCAGGGAGACTGTTCAAATTTAACCTCAAATTTGACTAATGTTAATTTGGAAATACGACTAGATTATGACAAACTTTTTTAGCTTTACAGTTGAAAGAATTAAAAATGCCCATATACCACTGTGTAAATCCTTTTAAAAATAAAAGCCACTGTCACTTTGAAATTTCTGTCACTCTCAGCTGATACTCTTGATTCTTTTGCTTTATTAAGGTATCTTTTTGACATACACACACAAAAAGTATGCGTTGAAGCCAAACTTGTGTTACCAATTCCTAAAAGCTATTATTCTGTGATGCTTACCTTTATTTATAAGCCCTTAAAAACACTCTTACTTTACAGGGGCATGCAATAATTATGGAATAATGGGATATAAGATTTGCTCTTTGTTTATTACATCAGATTATCTGATATCATAAGAAGAATAAAATTGCAACATAGTATGTGCCTGTTGATCTTCAAATCCTATGGGTTTATTTTTAGGAAAAGCAATATTAAATAAATGATAAAAATTCTGAAAGATCCAATAGGTGATCTTTTTGAATTGGATCTGGCTTAATGGGTTGGTAAGTATGTTTTCAATAAAAATGCCATTTTGCTTGTTATTTCTCTATTGTCTTATCTTATTGAGAAAGATGAACCATTAGTATTTTTTTAGGCAATAAATCATAAAAACAAAAGCAGACTGATATTTATAATTTAATTTAATGTGCCTAAGGGAGAAAAACATTTTTTTTTAAGAGATGAAACCCACCAATTAGATCTATATTTCCTCATCATTATGAGATATTTATTGAATACCTCCTATGTGCAAAGCATCCTGGTAGGTTTGGGCATATGAAAGTCAAATTTTAAATAACTCAACCAGGCTGAAATGTGTTTGATGTAATAGTTATATCTTTATTGCTTCAATAGAGTAGAAGGAAAATATCCTATCTATTTTATTAAATTATAAAGTGATAAAGTAACAACCAGCACTGCATCTGTTTTTCTGGAAACTTGAGAGCACTTAGTACTATAAATGTTTAAATGCACACTGATAAGGCAATGACAATAAAGTTGGAAGGTATCAGTAATTAATAAGATAGGTGTATTTCCATCGCAGTTAGAAAGATTCCTTTGGAGAGTGAATCTATCTCTCTGGAACTATCTATTCAGAGCAGTCAATTTATTCTGCTCCAACTCTAGGTTTCTGCAGTGTGGTCAGTCTAATGGCATAAAGATCTAACATCACCTGGATTTCCATGATACTGCTCTTAAAGTATCATGCAGGCACTCTACTGTGATCTGCTTGACATTTTCTGTACTTTTCTTCCATCATCTAAATAGCAGTGTTTTTAGTAATGGAACTCAGGATTTAATAACTTTCTTATTGGGTGATAATAGTTTCTTTCTAGTTCATCAAAACTGAACTCTCTCATTAAAATTCAAATTTATAAATATTTTGGAGGGATACCTTTTCAAGCTGACATGTAAATTCCAAATCTTCCTTTAGTCTCTGAAGCAATTATATACTTGTCAGAAGTAATTTTGTTTGCAAGATACTGGATCAGTAGCCCAACTTGTTTAATGGAAAGCATAATCATAATATTTTTAAATAGATAAAATTTTAGCTTTTATAGACATTTTACTTTTGTTGCAAAATATCGATGTATTTCTGATAGGGTAAGAAAATGATAGAAGGAGCTTAGTGTTAAGAATTCTAAAACCTGGATCTGGTTTCAGGGGTATTTCTTATTTAACCTTAGCATGTCATTTAACTTTTAGAAGTTTGTCTCCTCATTCGTAAAATAGAGTAAATAATATTTGCCATGATTACACAACATAGAGCTATTGAGAAGATAAGATATTGAGAAAAAAATTGAAAACTTTAAAACCCTCTCAAAAATGATGTATGTGAATGTGTGTGTATAAGTGATAAAAATTAATAAACAAAATCCTTATTTGGGTTGAGTCCTTATTATTTATGGAAGTGAAAGTTATCACTCTGTAGAAAAGTTTGGGAAAAAAATAGGGTATTATGTTTGAGATTTTCTTTGAGTGACTTGAACGGAGAAAGGTCCATAACATTTAATTTACCTTCTTGGAAAGACAGCAGCTGAAACTTCATTAACTTCATACAGAATCACACTCTCTAACATAAGAAGGGACATAAAAGTAAATGTTATTTCTGAGGCCAAATTTAAATAACACCATGTCTTCTTACATATGGGTGACCCCAGCTCTCATTCAAGATGATAGAAACATTGGCTAAAATTATTGCACTGTATGGTAACTCAGAAAAAATTCTACATCTTGTTCTTATGATTTTGCTCTGTGTTAAGATTCCCTGCATTGAATTATTTTTAAACATATATGAAATAGAAATCCTACACTACTAATACCTTTCAGGGATGTCATTCAGAAAACATGAATGTATGAAATTAAAAAAATAATGATAAATATTATAAAAGATCATGGCATTTTCTTATAATGGTTAGTGGGATACCTTTGAAGACATCTGACGTCTGCCTCTCTTCCTTAGGCTTCTTTACGTGAAACAACTGATCTTCCAGAGTTTTTTATTGCTTCTTACAAATGGCCTGGATGGACTCATGGCCCATTGGATCAAAAAAATTGTGCTGCATCGTGGGCATTTTCTACTGCAAGTAATAAAGTCATTTTAGTCACTTCCTTATGATTCTCCCTTTAAGTCAAGATTCTGGGACAGTAATTAAAAGATTTTGAAATTCAGAATTTTGAAATATTAACATTTGGCCAATTAAGAGCCAGAGAAAGCAGCCTGAACATTATATAAAAATCCATATTCACTCTGAAAATTGGTCTTGATTTTTAGGGTGTAATTTTAAATGGAGAATAAATCAAAAGAGCAACAAAGAAAAGTTGCCAAAATTTGTTTGTCCTTTGAGAGTTAAGGCCAGATGATAAGAAGAGTATAACGTATGTCTTTATTCATAATATCTGTAATACTAATATGAACTTACACATACTTATATGATTCTTATATTCTTTTCTCTTTATAAATTTTCAAAAATATACCTTATTATTAAACTACTTTGATGTAAAGAAACACTTCAGAACAAAATAATAATGGATTAAATGGGTTTTATCACTTTAGGTGAAAGCAAATTTGTAGCTTTTGACTCCAAAGTTATGAGTAGCTTCCAAATTAGTATTGCTGTTACTTCAAAAGTGTGAGGAATATTACTTTTTATAATTACTTTCATATAAATTCACAGGTCCAATAAATCAATACTCAGGTTAATCTTAAGATTTGGTCTCTAAATTATATTCCAGCAAATAACCTAACATGATGTTGATTGACTACTATCAAAGATCTTCATAAAACTATGTTCTAGGCTCTGAAGGTAATTCCAACAGTGCTCAGAATTCTAAAGTCTTAGCACAGAAAGCATTGTAAAATAGGGACATAGATTCACAGAGAAGCCAGCTCTGAAGCGTGATACTATTTTGGACAGAAAATTACTGATATAATTGTCCAAATATCATTGCTTCATATGTCAGCTAGTTTGTTCTAGAAATGGTACCTTTGGCCAAGCTTACTTCTGGAATGGCTTTATCTATTAAGCCTATGCTACTTCTCACTCTAAAACAAATGTTTTCTGGATTTCTGATATTTGTCCTCACTTACTAGCAATCCACACGGGGGACCTGTTTGAGCCTTGTTTCACATGGATAGGGAGATATTTAATCAGATAAAACATTTGTCATTTTATGTTCATGTGGTTAATGTATTACACCTCTTAGGTGATATATAAGAATTTTGCTTTAAATTGAAGTTACACCAGTATTCTGAAGATGTCTTAGGAAAGATGTTGCTGGTTAAATAGTGAGAGTAACTTGCTAGCCTGATTTGGATGGTGTACTTTGGTGTCCCCAGGACACAGTCCCACTGATGGCCTCAGCCCAGGGCTATGTCTGGATTTGTCCACCTACCTAATTCACCAAAACACCAGAAAGAGGGTTTTCAACACTTCTGAGGTTTCAGATGACATGGTTTTATATTTAGGCTTAAGCTATTTTTTTCTGAGTATGTTAAGCAAAGAAAAGAATAAACTAGGTTCTTTTAAAGATCCAGATAATTACATCAGAAAGTAATAGTTAAAATAAGAAAAAAAATGTTTTTCAAAGAAGCTAAAAGCTATTAAATGGAATAAAGAAGACATTTAAAAATATACATATATAAAACAATAGGTATGCAGCCAAATACAATTCAAGGACGATGTCAGAAGCTGAAGAGGTGAAAGAGTTTGAAATGGGGGGTGGGTGATGCTTGTCAGAGGCAAATGTAGAGATGGAATAAATAAGCAGGGGAAATGGTAGAGTGTGTCTCAGAGGTAAAAGCCAATAACAGTTTTCAAAACGAGGGTGGGAAACAATTCGCTGAGCTGAGTCATTCTTAAGTATTTCAAGTGAATTTGGATTAAACACTCACTGAGATTGAGAAATGTCTGAGAAGAACAACATGTGTCCCGTTGGAATTTAAAATATTTATCCTTAAGTTGAAATCTACAGATTCATGGGGCTGGGAGGGATCTTAGAGGTCAAATTTTTCAAGCCTTTGGTTTTATAGAAGAGTTACAGTAGATAAAATGACTTATCCTATCTCAGAAATGATCCTGGAAGCCAGGTTACTGATTCCATGACTGCTGCTGTCCCAAGTGGTTTTTGAACTAGATAATAGTTACACTACCATTTTCAAATTGACATTGGATTCTGAACCATTGTACTGAAAGTCAAAACATCAGAAATTTTCTATTTTCTTCTACGAAAGAGGGAGTTAATTTCTTGAGACTAGCAGAGGTCATAGTAGAATGTCATCTGCTCTTATAAAATATATCCCCACACAGTAAGAGGTGGGAATCGAGAAGGAAGTAGGAGGTTATAGATTGAACAGATATTGAGCATTTAAAATGTGCCAAAATTGCACTACAGAATTGTACATATGCTGTAGTTACATAAAAACCCTGTACATACAGAAATATATATGTAATGAATTATTTTAGAATAATTCTAAATTAGCACCTTGAGAAGTTCCAGTATACAGACAATTTTGATGGGCAAAAGCTATAACTTCTTCTGAGAAAATTGGATGAATAAAAAAAAGTTTACAACTTTGTTGCCTTTAATGAAAAGTAACTAAGTTGAAATATCAAGAACAAACTATACCAGCCATCCAGCAACAACAAAAATTTGTACCAAAATTTTCCCATGATCTCATCATTCATATCAAAAAGATAGCATAAATAGTTTTCTGCTACTGGTGGATTATTTTCCCTAGTTTATTATTCTGTGATGGTAGCATTGTGACTCTTGTTCATTATTGTAATTTTTAGTGCTTAGTACAGTGCCTCTCACCTCGTAGGCAGTCAATAAATATGTGCTGGGAAAAGGAATGAACTGATTAACAACCACCATGGGAATTTTATATTGTTATAAATTTATATCAAGTATAAACAAGGTGAATTCCATGTCTATGTAATAAGATTAGGATCATAATTTTCAAAATATTATGAGAATAAATATGTGCTATGTTGTTTTTAGATATTTTATAAGATTCATAGTAGTATAGATTAGGTTATGAATGGTTTTCAGAGTGGTTAACCTCGATACTGGTTTAAAAACCAAGGATTCAGTTTATTCCAATATATCAGATTAACATGGATGAATTTCCAGTTGGTATTTCTATGATAAGTTTTTTCTGATTTCCTCCATTTAGTTGTACTCATTTCAAAAGTTATATATTTATCCATGACTATATGTGAGGTATAGGAGTAGTTACAAATGTAAATGAGATATGATTCTTGCCCTCGAGGAATTTTACTTGACAGATTTCTTAATGAAAAATTCATAAGTGTATAGAACATGAAAGGAACAAGAGACTAGAAAAGTCTTTGAAGTCGATAAGACAATTGAACAATACCAAAATTGGATAAAAATTATGACTGAAATTATGACCCAGTTGACTTTGCTGGAATACAGAGATATATTAATGACATTCATTTTTAATTTTAAATTACATTAGGTTCTGAAGACTAGGATTCAAAAAAAGGGCTATGTAAATTATTAAAAATGTCATGTGCCACTTGAATATTAATGAGTATTCTATTTGAAACAGGTGTGGCAGCTGACCGAATAGCAATTCAGTCCAAAGGTCGATACACAGCCAATCTATCCCCTCAAAATCTGATCTCCTGCTGTGCCAAGAACCGACATGGATGCAATAGTGGAAGCATCGATAGGGCTTGGTGGTTCCTGAGAAAACGTGGGTAAATAGCTGCCCAACATATGTTTCTAGGATTCTTATAAGTTCTGTTTGGGGTCAATAAGGAAAAAAATAAATTGCAAGATTTTTACTGAAGATATATATATGCTACATCTAGATAAATATGTGCATTACATTTAAATATACACTATATTTGGTATCTACTAAGATTATACACTATTGGAAGCAATTATTTGAAGAATGTATACATTCCTCACTAAATTAATGGAAAGACTCAAGTAAGCATTGTCTTCTTGTTGCTCTGAGCTAAATGGCTCTACTGAGTCTCAATGGGAATAGAGTAGTTGATATTGCTGATACCTTTGCTGAGTCTTTCGTTACTCAGGTAGATGGATAATGCCAGGTAAAAATTAGATTAAGAATGAGATGAATAAAATAAAGAATTTATGGTTGCCTCAACTTATCAACATCATTAAGTGTCACTGCCCCATTTGATGGGAGAAGGCAGGCTGTATTTCCTTACTCTCATGTAGTAATACCTACTGCATCCTCATATCTACTGTGAAAGCTAATCTACTTAAAAGCTAAGTTATTTGGGTAAGGAAACTGCAGCTGATAACTAGTAGTATACATATGTGCTGCTCCCCTGTCCTTTTATCATCCACTGAGTCCTCTTGGTTTGCTATAGAACAGTCAGGTGCTATGAAAGCATGGATGTCAGATATTGATGGGTGGCAACAAATTTCTTTAAAAAAATGTCATACATTTTGCTTAATAATGTAGTGCTTAAAACGAACAACTTGGGCTGATACCTTCCTGATATAATAGTGCTTGGTTGGCTTCTGTTTTGTACTATGACAAAAATTAATACCCTTTAGAATCTTAGAAATATAAATTAACATTGAGACCCAACTAAATCTTACTGTGTTGGTCTGCTTAGGTTACCGTAACAAAATACCATAGACTGGGGAAGCTTAAACAATAGGACTTTATATCCCACAGGTCTGAAGGCTGAGAAGTCCAAGATCAAGATATTAGCTGATTTAGTCCTCGTGAGAGCCCTCTTCTCATTTGCCTTCTTGTTGTGTGCTCACGTGGTGGAAAGAGAGTACTTGTATCTCTTCCCCTTCTTATAAGAACACTAATGCCAGTGTGAGGACCCCACCTTCATCACCTCATTTAAAGTGAATTATCTCTCAAACGCCCCTCCAAACTCCATCACATTTGGCGTTGGGGGGTTCAACACATGAATTTTGGGTGACACAATTCAATCAATGGCACTCATTACCCCAAAGCAGTATGTTTAATGCAAGAATTTTTTGAAGTGTTTATAGTCTTTAATGGTTTTGCTTCCATCACACTCCTTGCTCAGATTCTCTTACTCTGTTGAACACTATTGAATTTTTCTGAAGCAGTCTTTTTTTTTTTTTTTTAAAGATTTTATTTATTTATTTGAGAGAGAGAGAATGAGAGAGAGCACAGGAGAGAGGGGAGGGTCAGAGGGAGAAGCAGACTCCCTGCCGAGCAGGAAGCCCGATGCGGGACTCGATCCCGGGACTCCAGGATCATGACCTGAGCCGAAGGCAGTCGCTTAACCAACTGAGCCACCCAGGCACCCCTTTCTGAAGCAATCTTATTTGGTACTTCTATGGCCAGTTCATATTGAATATATATAAAGTCAATTTTATGGTTTATTTTCCTTATGATCTTCTTCTATGTTCAATAAATTACATTAGTTTTGGTACCAAATAATTTGTACTTTTCTATGTTCAGTTTCAAAATCAGAAATCAAAATTATTTTATCTTTTGTGCATTGTATGTGTCTGACAACTTTCTACTCTATTAACTTTTAACACTATCTTATTGTATGGTATTTCTCCCAAAATATCATGAACCATAGAAACATAATAATTGAAATCTTATGAGGAGATATTTATTAACTCAATAAAAATGTAAAAGTAAAACCAAGAACAAAACAGCCTTAATTACAAAACTTACTTCATTGATCAAATACCCCATCTCAACATAATAAAATTGTCTTTTTCACATTAAGCTTGGCTTTTCTACATTATAATTATAGATGCAGGATGAAGTCCTTCCCCTATTAATATTACCACAGATTTTATTGACAGTCACTTTTCATCTTCAGGAAATTCTGTACTGTAGATAAATTATTTATTAAAATGAGTTGAAATGAGACTTTTAAAATTATAATAAAAATGAAGGGGCAGGGAAGAGTATAATATATTGAACTGGTATGTTGGAATTAATTCACATTTTGAAAGTTACACATGTAAGCAGTCAGGAAAATTTATAAATTTTCAGTAAAATTGCACATAGATAGGATATTATGGCATTTTCCTAAATATTACTTCTTTACTTATTCTTCATAGACTGGTATCCCATGCATGCTATCCACTTTTCAAGGACCAAAATGCTACCAATTATGGCTGCGCCATGGCAAGTAGGTCTGATGGGCGGGGAAAACGGCATGCCACCAAGCCATGTCCCAACAACATCGAGAAATCGAACAGGATCTACCAATGTTCTCCTCCATACAGAGTCTCCTCCAACGTAAGTCTAAATGGAAAGAATTTACAATGGTTAACTTTCTCAGAAAGACAGAGCTCTACTATTATTTAAACTATTTAAAAGCTATTATATTCTAAAATAATGCTAGTTTTCAGATATAATTGTTTATATTCTTAAAGTGTCCATTAAAGACTCTCAGATTTCTGAGCTTTGTAATATTAGCAGCATGAATGATTATATGATATATATTTACATACTTGACAAATAAAAGCTAAATCAGACCTTTTTCACTTGGTGGTAGTAGCTCATTGTGTCAATCCTTTGCCTTAGTCCACAAAATAATTGAAGTAGACATAGCCATAAAGGGGAAATGACTCCTTAGAGTCTAGTTTTTCATGTTGAAAGCCTGGACAAATTTTACTCCATCATATCAGTGTTACCCAGACCTCACTTTCAGTGAATATCTGAACCTTGAGTGGCTTTCAATTACCTACAGAATACGGTTTAGTATTCTTACCATGGCATATAGGTCTTCTGTGATTTGATCTGATCTACTGCCTTTACAGACTTTTGTCCTGCCTGCATATGCCCCTCCACCTGCTCCAAATGCTCCTGATAAACAGGACTACTGTCTGCTCCCTAGACACATCATTCTCTCTCATGCTTCTCTACTTAGCCAGGTGATGATTCCTCTGACCCATGTGGTTATCCCACCTATTTCCGTCTGGTAGAATCCAACACATGGGTGAAGGCCCAGGTCAAAACCTCATCTTCTCTGTGACCTTTTCTTGACTCCTACATGGGATTACTTTTCTTTTTCATTTGCATCCCTGGGAACTTTGTGCTTATCTCATTATGTAATAGAACTTATTACATCATAATGCAATTAGTTGTGCTACTGTCTTTCTACTCTACCAAAATGTAAATTCCTTTAGGATAGGTACAGGGTCAATATTTGTTTCTGTTCTAGTTTTTGGTATATACTCTGTGATCAATGCACATATATGAACAAATGAAAAAACGAATGACCTGCCTTTTAACTAAGGGCTGATCACACAGTGGGTGACAACATAGAGATATTTATATACTATAGCCACACTGAGGAACCTCACTAAACAATCATCTGGGGTTCTCATAGTCAAAAGAATGGAGATGACAAAGTCTCCACTGATAAAACATAGTTAATTATTTTTTTTTATGACCAGAAAAAGCTATTATTTAATTTCCTCTTCATTCCAAAATTATTACCAGTGGTAAAAGTCAGTGAAACAAATGGGTGCATCTTGTCTTTAGCAACTTGATCAATGTGGTGTTTTATGTGAGTATTTCAAGGCATGATTAAAAGTAAATTATAAGTGGTCAAGGCACATTGGATTGTATAATTCTTAAATTGATGATACGGCACCTAACATTATACACCAAACAATACATTTGGTCTGATAATAAATATAGGTAGATAACAGATCTGATATAGATACCAATAGAAAATAGGTCTGATAACAATGTTCATTGATACTTTTCCTTCTAGGAAACTGAGATTATGAAAGAAATCATGCAAAATGGACCAGTACAAGGTAAGCTTGAGTGAAATATGGTTGTGTCTTATTTATTTCTTTAATAAACAATATTATCTTTTAATTCATGCAAAAGGAGCTGAATAAAAGAAAATTTTTACTTTTAGAGTGTTCAATAAAGGTTCAACAGTTCTAAGGTCAGTACAATTATAGGATATATGTTTACCTAATACCTTCATTATCTGCCATTTTATTTTAAGAAGATAGACACATTCATAAATTGAATTCCTAAATATTAATAACACATTTGATGAAAGTCTGCTAAGTCTTTCCAAAAGTGATCATGGGCCAAGCCGACAGTCAAACATGGAATGCTAAGTAGTGGAGCTCATTTAATTATCCAGTCTATACTTAAGGACCACACATAGTATTAGAAATTTCCTCACCTTCATTTTAAAGGTATTAGGTAATGGATTGAAAACAAATCAAGCTTTAGCAGTGGAAAAAATCTAAATATTTTCCTTTTTCCATAAACTCAAAATAAATTAAATAAGTCAGTGTGATTTTTGTGTTTTATAAAATGCCTTTTATTTTGATCAGTTTTGTAGATGTGTTATGGATAGTAAATTAGCAGTACATAAGAAAATAATATACCGAGTTTACATTGACTTTCATTTTTAAGATATCATCTCTGATATGTAGTTCCTCTGCTTCCCTATTGAATTTTATTTTGCACCACTGCAATGGATGAAGAAGATAAGTTCATAGAGTATGTTTCCTGTACTAAACATTGCCTTGAAGAGCATGGAAGAACAGACCCAGCGAGGCCTAAAATGGAAATTCAGGTTGTGAACATGTGAAGGCCCCAAATCTATTATCAGTGCAGTGGAATGAACCAAATCAACCTAAATTAACCAAAATTAAATGTAAAACATTTGATATATACCTAAGGAATTATTGGCCAGCATCTACTTTTGCTTTTCTGAGCGCTGACCTCTAGCAGAAACCATGGATTTTTAAGTTGTGTTGGAATATTTTTATTGATCATTATCACCACTTAACATTTATCGACAAACTAGAGCTTACACTAAACATGTCCTGAATTGAATTCTAAAAATCCTGGGACCTTAAACAAAACACAAACAAATGAAGAGAACTTTTTCCTTGTAATTATGTAATTTTTACTGGCTGTTATAAGACTGGGGGAATCATGTAATTTACATGCATGCTTCAATAAGTTAAGTTCGTGTGACGATTTTAAAGGAGCAAAAGTGTTGTTAAGTCAAGGCTGAATTCAAAATTCCACCTTTGGCATTTGCTACTTAAATGACTTCGGGCAAGTTATTTAAGCCCTCTGAATCTTCAAGTCATTGTAGTACTGTTTCAAGTTTCTCTCTGTCTTTTAATCAGTCAGAAGAAATTTGGATCATAATTCTTTAAAATTGAGAGCCCGTGAGGTTTATTTTATGGTCAAGTACTTAAATATTCATGAATTTCACATAATAAATAAAAAATAATAAAAAGTAAGAATCACAGTAAGAATCAAAGATAAACATTTTAAAATAGTAAAGTTGAAATCCAAATTATTCAACACATCTGTCAAGAACGTACCTCCTGCCAGCCTGAGCCAGGAGCAGGAGATAGAACTGCAATCAAGGTGGGCTCCATCTCGCCCATAGCCTTGTTATAATGCTGTGTAATATGTTTGCTGAAGCTTTCCAAAAGTAAAATGGCACTACAGTAACTTATGTAGTTAATCTTTATGGGTTCATCAAGTCTGTTTTGGTGTCAGAAACTGAAGCAAAGAGCCCCCTTCAAGTTAATTGTGATGGTCTCTCTCCCACACTTCTTCAGGTGGTACTGTTTCTCAGCAATGAAGTGTACATTTTATTCCTGATGCTTAGGGAGAGTTGAGAAGAGCTTAAGGGGTCAATGGTTCTATAGAGGAGAAAAACCCCTAGCAGTATCTTCACATTTATACAAGTGCTGGTTGACTCATCTTGCTGTAGATGCAACTTGTTTGTCTGCACAGCGTTGCCTGGGCTAACATACGGCATTTTCTCCTCTCTCAGTACAAAAGAATGTAAAAGGCAATGGGATGCTGGATAAATAACATGGTGTGCATTCTTCTAAAATCTGTAGAATTAGAAATAAGTTTAGGCGCTGAAAAGAGAACAAAACAAGGTCTGTGTAAAGTACAGTTATATAAATTCTTAAAATCCTATGGGAATGTATTTTATTTATTTATTTTTGGGGAGATGTATTTTAAAGTAGATAAAGAAGACTTAACCTCTTTTGAGAATATTTAAAGAGCATCAGAAAAGGCATGAAACATTAAAAAAGGAAATAAAAGGTGGAACATTAAAAAGTTATATATGACTTTGGAATAGAAGCTTCATTTTAGGATCTATCAAATGCTTGTGACCTTAGTTTTTATTTTATTTAAAAAACATGTCAAACTAATTATAGACAAGCATTGTGCACTTACCAAGGTATACTTATCTAGTCCCAACTAAAAATATTTTTAATTCATGTCTTCTAGAAGTTTAAAGTCTTCACCCTGAATTGTCCAAGCCCTTCAACAAAGCAGCACACGATACAGAAAAGAAGTAATCTAGGTGAGGGAATGAAGGAGAGCTTTATCAAATATAAGCTCTTACTTTCTAAAGAATACAGCAGTGGCTTAGCTCTCCGGAGCTGGGAGGTTGAAATCTTGTCAGAGTATTCTTATTTTTTATTCAAACTCGCCAAGGAAACGTTTGTATTTACTTCCAAGGATTAAGGACAATTACTTTAAGTCCTGTTTGCTAGGTTCACCCTTCACTGCTAGCTTAATTGGAGTTTTAAGAGGCTCATGGTGAAGTTCAAGGTTAATGGAGAAACAGCAATCACTAGCCAAGTGCAGTGGGGCTTCTCTGCAAGGGTTTCAATTCCTGGTAATAGTGTCTCTGTCAATTAAGAATAGATGGTGTTTTAAAGAAATAATGTGTACTTAAGTAATATTCTAAATAGCTAAAAGCTGTTTTTATAAGAAAACAACAACAACAAAAATTGCAGCAATTAAATCAAGTAGGAAAGAGAATTAGGCTGAATTGCAAAGTCCCTTCTTAGATTCTCCTCCTGGCAATTTAACCATTGATTGTTCTGTGAGAATTTCTAGAGATTTTTAAAGAGATTTGTTTCAAACTGTTTCATTCTGTTGGGTTTTATTTTAGCCATAATGCAAGTCCATGAGGATTTCTTCCATTATAAGACAGGGATATATAGACATGTTACCAGAACAAATGAAGAGTCAAGCAAATATCAAAAGCTCCAGACACACGCTGTCAAACTCACTGGGTAAGGCAATTTCTTAAAAATCTTCATTTAATGCTTTTGGGAAATGAAACAAAACATACGTGTATAAAGTGCATACAGGTACCAGAATTTTCCTTGGTATGAGAGAGTTCCATACAAATTAAAAAGTATCCAAACCTTGGCACTATTTAGTCATTATTTTAAAGTCTGGTTAAAGGGTAACTCAATATTCTGGAAAAGATGATCATTTCCTATCTCTCAGTTGTGAGTGTGTTCTAAAAGTCTGTTTTAAGGACAGGGAAATATATTATTGGAATAAATTCTACATATGGCATAGCAGGGGAAGGGTACAAATCCAAAGTATATTAGGATTTGGTGAGAAGGTTTTAGATGGAATTACGAATGGTAGCGATTAGCAGGAAGAAAGAATAGGGTCACTTTTATTTCAGTACAAGATTATTTTTTGTATTTCTGTAAGCATTTTAGAAATTACACTTATCACATTGTGAGTAAAATACATTCATCTCTACCAGCGCAAGAAATAGCTTCAAAATTGGATTGCATTTCAAGAGTAAGTAGTTTCACAGACTGTACTCAAAAAGAGACTGTGGTCATCTAGACCACTTTCCCCAGTGCCTTCTCCAGCTCATTTTGACTTTGCCCTGTCTTTAAGCTCTTTCTCTTAATATCTCAGTCCAACTCAAACTAAATGCTACAGGAAAGGTTTCTGGGTCTTTTTCTTTCATTTCCATCCAAACCCTCACTTTTCTTACTTTGCCATCTTGGTAAATGACTTTGTTCCTATTGAAAATGTCCTTCCTGTCTAAATTTGATTGAGCCTGCACAAAAGCAACCTCAACTCCAAACAAATTGCTGCCTTCTTTTTACTGATCTTTGAAACGTTCTGAGTCAGTTCTAAGATATATAGACAAGTTATCTTCTGTGATGTCTCTTTAATCATCATCCCATCTTTATTTTATTTTTTTATTTTAATTTTTTTAAAGATTTTATTTATTTGACAGAGAGAGAGAGCACAAGTGGGGGAAGGGCTAAGGGAAAGAGGGAAAGGGAGAAGCA
The DNA here is from genome assembly GCF_002201575.2 of Neomonachus schauinslandi. Taxonomy (NCBI): domain Eukaryota; kingdom Metazoa; phylum Chordata; class Mammalia; order Carnivora; family Phocidae; genus Neomonachus; species Neomonachus schauinslandi. Next base: position 96,789,724 of record NC_058410.1, on the reverse strand, counting down.
GACTCCCCACTGAGCAGGGAGTCCAACATGGGGCCTCAACCCAGGACTTGAGATCATGACCTGAGCTGAAGGCAGACACCCAATTGACTGAGCCACCCAGGTGCCCCTATATCTATTGATTTCTCAAAAAAAATGAAGAAATTTATCATTCTTATACTTCTCCCCACCTCTCCTCCTCTCATACATCTTATATTTATTAGTAATATGATTTTAATATATTACACAATTATTGAATTTACATTCTGCTCTGAAACTATAATACTAATAGTTGTTTAAACTTTATTGTGTATTAATAGAGTCAATGATAAGCAAATATTTTTTATGGTGGCTTTTCTGTCCTTGAGTTTAATTTTTATCAGTTACTTTGTTGAATAATTTTGAATTATTTTCCAGCAATTCTTTTTTTTAATTTATGATTTTTTCAAATTTATTTTTCATCAAGAAGGACTCTTAATGCTTGTGGTCCCTAATTTCTTACATGTTTGAGAAAGTGTTTGTTTTCCTTTGATTTAAGAATAATATTTGGTATAAAATTCTGGGACTACAGTAACTTCAGAACTTTGCAGATGTTGTTCCAGGGTTTCTGGCATTGAGTTTTTCCACAGAAAAATCTCTGACTAACCAGGTGTTTTTGTCTCCTTAGAAGTGACATGACTTTTTCTATTAGAACACTCATACTAACCTTGTTTCTTTCATCCTTGAATTAAATATATTCACTTACTAAAGTACATATTATACATATGTTGGATATTCTATATCTCCTATTATCTTTTTAATAACATTTATTTTGTAAATTTCTTAGTGTTTTGTTGTGTACGATTTCTTTCTACATTTTCCCATCTATCCTTGAACATTTATTATATTTGGTGTTCATTCTCCAAATGGCTCTTGCCTCTGAAATGTTTTTTTAATTTTTTTTTTTCTTTTGACTGTCCTTCAAGCTATTTGAAGGGTTGGACAGCCATGAAGGACCCCATATTGGTTAGAGAGTTCATGTCTGTAATTTCTTTGAGTGTATGTCTGACTTCTCTAGTTTTTTTTTGAATAATTCTTTTTGAGCTATACATTCTTCATGGTCTTTCCCTGCCTTCTTTTTCAAAATTTGATCTTAAATCTACGCATTTTACTCTCTATCATGTCCTTTCTCTCTAGTCCACTTTCTCTACTCTGACCTCAAAAATTCCTCAGCCCCGTACATGCTATCAGTGAATTATGGCATTCAGTCTGGTCACTATTTAACCAACCTTCTTCTTGATGCTACACTTACTTCCTTATTTAATTAAAATGAAATGATAAATCATTATACTCAATCACACACCCTGGACTCTGCCCCTGCTTCATTCAATATACTTGCTTAGCAAAATCTCAACTTTGGTTAAATTCTAATTGGCCTATTTTTTTTTTTTTTTAAAGTATTGTGTTTATTTTTTTATTTTTAAATTCCAGTATTCTTAGCATACAATGTTATATTAGTTTCAGGTGTACAATATAGTGATTCACCAGTTCTTTTTTTTTATGTTATGTTAATCACCATATATTACATCATTAGTTTTTTATGTAGTGTTCCAAGATTCATTGTTTGTGTATAACACCCAGTGCTCCATGCAGTACGTGCCCTCTTTAATACCCATCACCAGGCTAACCGATTCCCCCAACCCCCTCCCCTCTAGAACCCTTAGTTTGTTTCTCAGAGTCCGTAGTCTCTCATGGTTTATCTCCCCCTCCGATTTTACCCCCTTCATTCTTCCCTTCCTGCTATCTTCTTCTTCTATTTTTTTTTTAACATATTATGTATTATTTGTTTCAGAGGTACAGGTCTGTGATTCAACAGTCTTACACAATTCACAGCGCTCACCATAGCACATACCCTCCCCAGTCTCTATCACACAGCCACCCCATCCCTCCCACCCCCTACTGCTCCAGCAACTCTCAGTTTGTTTCCTGAGATAAAGAATTCCTCATATCAGTGAGGTCATATGATACTTGTCTTTCTCTGATTTACTTATTTCGCTCTGCGTAATACCCTCCAGTTCCATCCACGTTGTTGCAAATGGCAAGATTTCATTCCTTTTGATGGCTGCATAATATTCTGTTGTAAATATATACCACATCTTCTTTATCCATTCATTTGTCGATGGACATCTTGGCTCTTTGCATAGTTTGGCTATTGTGGACATTGCTGCTATAAACATCAGGGTGCATGTACCTCTTCAGATCACTACATTTGTATCTTTGGGGTAAATACCCAGTAGTGCAATTGCTGGATCATATGGCAGCTCTATTTTCAACTTTCTGAGGAACCTCCATACTGTTTTCCAGAGTGGCTGCACCAGCTTGCATTCCCACCAAGAGTGTAGGAGGGTTCCCCTTTCTCCGCATCCCCGCCAACATCTGTCGTTTCCTGACTTGTTAATTTTAGTCATTCTGACTGGTGTGAGGTGGTATCTCATTGAGGTTTTGATGTGGATTTCCCTGATGCCGAGCGATGTTGAGCACTTTTCATGTGTCTGTTGGCCATTTGGATGTGTTCTTTGGAAAAATGTCTGTTCATGTCTTCTGCCCATTTCTTGATTGGATTATTTGTTCTTTGGGTGTTGAGTTTAAGAAGTTCTTTATAGATTTTGGATACTAGCCCTTTATCTGATATGTCATTTGCAAATATCTTCTCCCATTCTGTCGGTTGTCTTTTGGTTTGTTCACTGTTTCTTTTGCTGTGCAGAAGCTTTTTATCTTGATGAAGGCCCAATAGTTCATTTTTGCCCTTGCTTCCCTTGCCTTTGGTGATGTTTCAAGGAATAAGTTACTGCAGCTGAGGTCGAAGAGGTTGCTGCCTGTGTTCTCCTTTAGGATTTTGATGGACTCCTGTCTCACATTTAGGTCTTTCAACCATTTTGAATCTATTTTTGTCTGTGGTGTAAGGAAATGGCCCAGTTTCATTCTTCTGCATGTGGCTGTCCAATTTTCCCAACACCATTTGTTGAAGAGACTGTCTTTTTTCCATTGGACATTCTTTCCTGCTTTGTCGAAGATGAGTTGACCATAGAGTTGAGGGTCCATTTCTGGGCTCTCTATTCTGTTCCATTGATCTATGTGTCTGTTTTTGTGCCAGTACCATGTTGTCTTGATGATGACAGCTTTGTAATAGAGCTGGAAGTCTGGAATTGTGATGCCACCAGCTTTGCTTTTCTTTTTCAACATTCCTCTGGCTATGCGGGGTCTTTTCTGGTTCCATACAAATTTTAGGATTATTTGTTCCATTTCTTTGAAAAAAGTGGATGGTATTTTGATAGGGATTGCATTGAATATGTAGATTGCTCTAGGTAGCATTGACATCTTCACAATATTTGTTCTTCCAATCCATGAGCATGGAACATTTTTCCATTTCTTTGTGTCTTCCTCAATTTCTTTCATGAGTATTTTGTAGTTTTCTGAGTAAAGATCCTTTGTCTCTTTGGTTAGATTTATTCCTAGGTATCTTATGGTTTTGGGTGCAATTGTAAATGGGATCGAATCCTTAATTTCTCTTTCTTCTGTCTTGTTTTTGGTGTATAGGAATGCCACTGATTTCTGTGCATTGATTTTATATCCTGCCACTTTACTGAATTCCTGTATGAGTTCTAGCAGGTTTGGGGTGGAGTCTTTGGGGTTTTCCACATAAAGTATCATATCATCTGCAAAGAGTGAGAGTTTGATTTCTTTGCCAATTTGGATGCCTTTGATTTCTTTTTGTTGTCTGATTGCTGTGGCTAGGACTTCTAATACAATGTTGAATAGCAGTGGTGAGAGTGGACATCCCTGGCACGTTCCTGACCTTAGGGGGAAAGCTTTCAGTTTTTCCCCATTGAGAATGATACTCGCTGTAGGTTTTTCATAGATGGCTTTTATGATATTGAGGTATGTACCCTCTATCCCTACACTGTGAAGAGTTTTAATCAAGAAAGGAAGCTGTACTTTGTCAAATGCTTTTTCTGCATCTATTGAGAGGATCATATGGTTCTTGTTCTTTCTTTTGTTAATGTATTGTATCAAATTGATTGATTTGCAGATGTTGAACCAACCTTGCAGTCCAGGGATCAATCTCACTTGGTCGTGGTGAATAATCCTTTTAATGTACTGTTGGATCCTATTGGCTAGTATTTTGGTGCGAATTTTTGCATCCACGTTCATCAAGGATATTGGTCTATAATTCTCCTTTTTGGTGGGGTCTTTGTCAGGTTTTGGGATCAAGGTAATGGTGGCCTCATAAAACGAGTTTGGAAGTTTTCCTTCCATTTCTATTTCTTTGGAACAGTTTCAGAAGAAGAGGTATTAATTCTTCTTGAAATGTTTGGTAGAATTCCCCTGGGAAGCCATCTGGCCCTGGGCTTTTGTTTTTTGGGAGATTTGTGATTATTGCTTCAATTTCCTTAGTGGTTATAGGTCTGTTCAGGTTTTCTCTTTCTTCCTGGTTCAGTTTTGGTAGTTGATACATCTCTAGGAATGCATGCATTTCTTCCAGGTTATCTAATTTGCTGGCATAGAGTAGCTCATAATATGTTCTTATAATTGTTTGTATTTCTTTGGTGTTGGTTGTGATCTCTCCTCTTTCATTCATGATTTTATTTATTGGGTCCTTTCTCTTTTCTTTTTGATAAGTCTGGCCAGGGATTCATCAATCTTGTTAATTCTTTCAAAGAACCAGCTCCTAGTTTCATTGATCTGTTCTACTGTTCTTTTAGTTTCTATTTCATTGATTTCTGCTCTGATCTTTATTATTTCTCTTCTCCTGCTGGCTTTAGGCTTTATTTGCTGTTCTTTCTCTAGCTCCTTTAGGTGTAGGGTTAGGTTGTATATTTGAGATCTTTCTTGTTTCTTGAGAAAGGCCTGTATTGTTATATACTTTCCTCTTAGGACTGCCTTTGCTGCATCCCAAAGATTTTGAACAGTTGTGTTGTCATTTTCATTTGTTTCCATGAATTTTTTTAATTCTTCTTTAATTTCCTGGTTGACCCATTCATTCTTTAGTAGGATGCTGTTTAGCCTCCATGGATTTGAGTCCTTCCCGACTTTCCTCTTGTGACTGAGTTCTAGTTTCAAAGCATTGTGGTCTGAAAATAGGCAGGGAATGGTCCCAATCTTTTGGTACTGGTTGAGACCTGATTTGTGACCCAGGATGTGATCTATTCTGGAGAATGTTCCATGGAGACTAGAGAAGAATGTGTATTCCATTGCTTTGGGATGGAATGTTCTGAATATGTCTGTGAAGTCCATTTGGTCCAGTGTGTCATTTAAAGCCTTTATTTTCTTGTTGATCTTTTGCTTAGATGATCTGTCCATTTCAATGAGGGGAATGTTAAAATCCCCTACTATTATTGTATTGTTGTCGATGTGTTTCTTTGCTTTTGTTATTAATTGGCTTATATAATTGGCTGCTCCCATGTTAGGGGCATAGATATTTACAATTGTTAGATCTTCTTGTTGGATAGACCCTTTAAGTAGAATATAGCGTCCTTCCTCGTCTCTTATTCTAGTCTTTGGTTTAAAATCTAATTTGTCTGATATAAGGATTGCCACCCCAGCTTTCTTTTGGTGTCCATTAGCATGGTAAATTGTTTTCCACCCCCTCAGTTTCAATCTGGGGGTGTCTTTGGATCTAAAATGAGTCTCTTGCAGATAGCATATTGACAGGTCTTGTTTTTTTTTATCTAATCTGATAGCCTGTGTCTTTTGATTGGGGCATTTAGCCCATTTACATTCAGGGTAACTATTGAAAGATATGAATTTAGTGCCACTGTATTGCCTGTAATGTGACTGTTACTGTATATTGTCTGTGTTCCTTTCTGGTCTTTGTTACTTTTAGGCTCTCTCTTTGCTTAGAGGACCCCTTTCAATATTTGGTAGGGCTGGTTTCATGTTTGCCAATTGCTTTAGTTTTTGTTTGTCCTGGAAGCTTTTTATCTCTCCTTCAATTTTCAATAACAGCCTAGCTGGATATAGTATTCTTGGCTGCATATTTTTCTCATTTAGTGCTCTGAATATATCCGGCCAGTCCTTTCTGGCCTGCCAGGTCTCTGTGGATAGGTCTGTTGCCAATCTAATGTTTCTACCATTGTAGGTTACAGATCTCTTCTCCCGAGCTGCTTTCAGGATTTTCTCTTTGTCTGTGAGACTCGTAAGTTTTACTATTAGATGTTGGGGTGTTGACCTAGTTTTATTGATTTTGAGAGGGGTTCTCTGTGCTTCCTGGATTTTGCTGCCTGTTTCCTTCCCCAAACTAGGGAAGTTCTCTGCTATAATTTGCTCCAATATAACTTCTGCCCCTCTCTCTCTTTCTTGTTCTTCTGGGATCTCAGTTATTCTAATATTGTTTCATCTTATGGTATCACTTATCTCTCGAATTCTGCCCTGTGATTCAGTAGTTGTTTATCTCTCTTTTTTGCAGCTTCTTTATTTTCCATCATTTGGTCTTCTATATCACTGATTCTCTCTTCTGCCTCATTTATCCTAGCAGGTAGAGCCTCCATTTTTGATTGCACCTCTTTAATAGCCTTTTTGATTTTGACTTGGTTAGATTTTAGTTCTTTTATTTCTCCAGAAAGGGTTTCTCTAATATCTTCCATGCTTTCTTCAAGCCCAGCTAGTATCTTTAAAATCATCATTCTGAACTCTAGTTCCGACATCTTACTAATGTCCATTTTGATTAGGTCCCTTGCAGTCAGTACTGCCTCTTGTTCTTTTTGTTGGGGTGATTTTGTCCATCTTGTCATTTTGTCCAGAGGAGAATAGATGAATGAGAGAACAAAATGCTAACAGGGTAACAATGTCCCCAGGAAAATATACACTAAACAAATCAGAAGAGACCTGAAACAGGGGAAAAGAAAGGGAAAGAAAGAAAAAAGAAAAAACAAACAAACAAACAAAGAAGACAATATGACCAAATATGATCAGGCTGGTGCATAGATCAGTGCCACACATTAGATTTTGGGCGTATTTTGGTCTGTTAGAAGAAAGTGCCTCCCAAAATTTTAAAGAAAGAAAAACTTATATATGTACAAAAACAAGGGTTAGTACAATGAAGGGATGGAATATGACTGTAAAGATGAAAATTATAAATATAAAAGGAATTGATGAAATAAGAAGTTGGTTGAAAAAAGAAAGAGGATTTAAAAAAAAATAAGGAAGGGAATGTGATCAGGCAGGAGACTAGAACAAAGCCATACACTAGAGATTTAGGGTATATTTTGGTCTGTTAAAAGAAACTGTATCCCAAAATTTTAAAGAGAGAACAACTTACATATAACCACCAAAAATAAGGTTAACTACTATGAAGGGACAGAATATGACTCTAAAAATGAAAAATAAAAAAGATTTTTTTTTTTAATTTGAGAGAGAGAGAAAGAGAGAGAGCACATGAGAGGGGGGAGGGTCAGAGGGAGAAGCAGACCCCCTGCTGAGCAGGGAGCCCGATGCGGGACTCCATCCCAGGACTCCAGGATCATGACCTGAGCCGAAGGCAGTCGCTTAACCAACTGAGCCACCCAGGCGCCCTAAAAAAGATTTTTTAAAAAAGGGATTGATAAGATGTTGGTTGAAAAAGGGAAAAAGAAAAATTCAAAAAAAAAAAAAGTAAAAAAAAATTAACTTTGAAAGACTAAAGAATCATGGGGAAAAAGCCATGAATTCTATGTGCAGTATTCCCCTAGCTCTGGAGTTCTGTCGTTCTCATTGATCGGTAAACTTGGTCTTGGCTGGCTGTTCTTGCTGATCATCTGGGGGAGGGGCCTGTTGCCGTGGTTCCCAAATGTCTTTGCCGGAGATGGAATTGCCCCGCCCTTGCCCGGTCTGGGCTAAGTAATCTGCTCGGGTTTGCTCTCCGGGGCTTTTGTTCCCTGCGAGCTTTCCCTACAGCTTTGGAGGACAAGAGTGAAAATGGTGGCCTCCCAGTCTCCGCCCCGGAGGAGCTGAGAACTCGCAGCCCTGCTCCTCAGTGAGCCCCCAGAGAAAAGCCGTCAGTCACTCCCATCTCCCCGGTCTCCGGCCGCACTCCGTGCTCACCCGGCCTGTGACCGTGCATTTCTATCTCTGGCACCCAACCCCGGGTGGAGTCTCCAAACCCAGCAGATCCCTGCGGTGCACTCCCGCGCGGCTCCTCCCAGGGGAGGCAGGTGAGTCTTCCCGGATCTGCCACTTGTTGGGTCCCTGCTGGAGGAGCAGTGGCCCGACTGTGCCGCGGATCACGGTTTATGGCAACCCCGAGCTGAGAGCCTGCGCCTGGGCTCTGTCTCTGCAGCCAGCTTCCCTGCTCCGATACCTGGGAGCTCTGCTGCACTCAGGCACCCCCGTCTTTCTGTGTCCCCGAGGGTCCTGAGACCACACTGTCCCGCGAGAGTTCCACCCCCCACTTAGCCACCGGAGTGACGTCCCTCAGCGGAGCGGACTTCTAAAAGTTCCGATTTTGTGCTCCGCGGCTCTATCACTTGCCAGAAGCGGCCGACGGAGGCCCCTCCCCCGCCGTCTATCCTCCGGAATATCGCCTCGGATTCACTTCTCCGCACGTCCTACCTTCCAGAAAGTGGTCGCTTTTCTGTTCAGAGAGTTGTTGCTATTCTTTTCTTCATCTCCTGTTGAGTTCGTGGGTGTTCAGAATGGTTTGATCCCTATCCAACTGAATTCCTGAGACCAGATGAAATTTAGGTCTCCCTCTCCTCTGCCATCTTGCTCCCCCCCCTGATTCACCAGTTCTATACATTATTTAGTGCCCATGAAGATAAGTGTATTCTTAATCCCCTTGACCTATTTCATCCATTCCCCCACCCACCTACCCTCTGGTAACCAGCAATTCTCTATATTTAAGAATTTGGGTTTTTTTGTTCGTCTCTTTATTTATTTGTCTTGTTTTTTAAATTACACATATGGATGAAATCATATAGTATTTGTCTTTCTCTGACTTATTTCATTTAGCATTATACTCTCTAGTTCCATCCATGTCATTACAAATGACAAGATTTCATTCTTTATTTATAGCTGAGTAATATCCCATTGTGTGTGTGTGTATGTTTATGTGTGTGTGTCTTCTTTGTTCCTTGTGATTTTGGTTTTAACCATTCTGACAGGTGTGAAGTAATATCTCTTTGTGGATTTGATTTGTATTTCCCGGATGATGTGTGATGTTGAGCATCTTTTCATCTGTCTGTTAGCCATCTGTATGTCTTTTTCAGATGGTTTCACTTTAATTTATAACTACAAATTTCAAGCAGTTATTTAATACTGCCAGGCAATCATATTCTGGATTCCTATTTTGCTTCCTGCTCCTCCCTTCAGTTGAATATCTCAAAACTTTTTCTTTTTCCTGAATTCCCAATACCTACATCCTTGTGTTCTTAGCTCATAACCCTGAATTCTATTTCACCAAAAAGATTAAAGCACTCCGAGAACAACCCCCAGTATCACAGATACCACTTACCCACATGCCTTCTGTCATACTCTTTCTTCCCACTTCTTACATAGATAAAACGTCTATGCTCCTATTTAAATCCCTCTTGCTATAGTGTAGACCCCAAACCCTCTCCACTATTCAAGAATATGCAGAAGCAATTTTCTGTTTTTCTCTCTGTAATCAAAAATATTATTTCTGCCACCATACAAGCATGCCATTATTTCTCAGATATTATGGAAAAAATTACTTTCAAGATTGTCTGGACTCATTTTCTTCAATTCTTCTCTGCCCATGTTTTCTTAAACCTCTTCATCATTTTTTTCATTTTGTCTCTCCTATTCACAAAAATACTCATTTTAAGTTTATCAATGGCTTTCTCATTGCTGTATCAATTAGTCAGAATCCAGACTTGCCCATCCCCTCCTTCTGATTTTTCTTTACTGGCTGTGACTTTTCATTCAGTTTCAGCTAGTTTTTTTCCCTCTGTATTTCTATACTTCTTACTGTTGGAATGTTCCAGACTCCATTCTTGGTCCTTTTCTCCCTTCTATTCTCAGTCATTCTCTTATCAGTCTCTGAGCTCATCCTGGCTTTGAGTACCATCTAAGTAGGTCATCAACTGAATTGGTATCTATAGCCCAGATCTCTCTCCTGAACTCCAGACTCTTATATTCCATGGGCTATTTGACATCCCCACCTGGATACCTAATAGATGACTCAAATTCAACATTCCAAAACTGACCTCCTGATCTTCCCCTTTCTACTTGCTGAACAGCTTCCACCTTTTCTGTGTTAGTTGATGACAGTGACATTTTCCATATGCTCTAACTGGAAATGTTGGAGTCTTTAGAATTAACTTTTATTCCTTTCCTTTGAACTCATTTCCAATGTCAGAAACTCTGTTGGCTCTTTCAGCTTATATCTGGAATCCAACCACTTTTCATTGTCTGAACTACTACCACCCTTGCTTGAACCAACATTACCCATTATTTTGTACATGGGTCTTCCTGCATTTACCTTTGCCTTCAACAGTCTAGTCTCAATTGAGAAATATTCCCTTTAGAACAGATCTTGTCACTCCTTTGCTCAGAACTCTACAATATTTTTCCATTTCCCACAGAGTAAAAGCCAAGGTCTTTACAAAGGCCTACATGATCTGAGGACTCTCCCATCTGCCTGCCAACACCCCCTCAACTTCTGATCTCAATTTCTGTTAATCTGTACCTTGTTCATCCTGCTTTGGTATCCTTTAATGTTGCAGGAACCCACATAACAGTTCTCTCCCTCTGCCTAAAATGCTTTTTATCAGACATCCAATTCCTTAGCTTCTGTGTCTCCATCTACTCTTTGCCTAGATCTCATCTTCTCAGTGTGAATTCCTGACTGTCCTATTTAATGCTGCTACCTGCCCTCTGCCCCAGCACTTCTGTGCCCCCTTACCTGATCTATTCAACTTTTTTTCATAATAATGATCACTTTCTAACATACAATTTAATTTAATTAGCTTTTTATGTTGATTGTGATTTCTGTGTCCCTAGTAGAATGAAGCCACATGAGGACAGGTGTCTATATTATTCATTAATATTGCCAAACCACCTAATATAGTGCTGACCCATAAGGCATTTAATGGTTTTGCTATTCAAAAAATGAATTTTTTTTAACCTTATGCTCATTGCTAGTTCTTATGTAATCCTCATCTTTAAATGGAGCAGCTCTTTGTTGAGAAATAGAGTGAGGGGCAGTTAGAGGAGAGAGCTCAGGCACTCAGCTTTAACTGAAATTTGTAATTCTTGGGCCCATGCTCATCAGATCAACTCTGCCCCCTTAGTTCACAGCCCAGAGAATTTGGTGGTTCTCAGAATATCTTGCAAGTATCTTTGCTGTCATATGCTACTCTTTGCCTTTATTTTTGCTTCCCCTTGCTCTATCTTTCAACCATTGTGTCTAACAGTTTAGCCAGGACTTTGGCAGCCCAGTGGGCTTCCAGTGTAGTTTCTTCTTCACTGAACTCCCTTGGGTGTAGTGGGAAGGATTGACATAATCTGATTGCCATGGCCTGTTCATGCCTGTTATAAAGATCTTGAGAGGTATTTCTGGACTGTCTGGCATATTTTTAAGGGGAAAATGTATCTGTTAAGGTCTGGAGATGAAGGAGGAGGGTTGTGGTCTGTGTTGTTGCTCAGCTTTCACTCTTGTTTTGGTACAGCACAAAATGTGTTTTTTCATTATTACTCACAGTTGTTATTTGGCATTTTAGCTGTTTGCTTGGTTTACTAAAGATAGAAAGAAGTACTGAGATTTTAAAATCTGTTTTGTTTATTTTGTTTTTTCATTCCTAATTGTTGAGTGACTTTTCAGGAAGGCAAATGGTATACAAATACCTTTGTACCTCCACTAAAACTAGAAATTCGGCTCTGCTTTAGTTCCATTTTCCTTCAGTTTGTAAGTCATATTCTTTCTAAACCTCACCTTCCTATATATATTTCAGTATTAATTTTTGTCTTATCTAATGATATTCTTGATTTAGAAAAATTTTCCTATCCCATACCTGTTGATTGCAATGATGTTTCTTTTCATTTAGAGAACTATGAAAATGCCAACATTGAGGTGGAGTCTTTCTTGATTTATTAGAACTGATCATTTATCATTGCTACCACGTATTTAGCCATGCTGGTCATGTTTTCTTCACTCTACTCCTAAATTCGCGCATGCTGGGGCTGAACAAGATATATATGTGTTTATATTTAATTACACAGACACTCTTTGTATATCTCTCATGTTCAGTATGTCAGTTGCAGTAATGTGTTCACTTTTATAAAATCCTAGGAAATTGAGATTTTTATAAATTTGCCTCACATGTGTGGCAATTAGCATGGTTCATTCTGCTAGTAGGCAAATTACTTTTGGAGAATATATTTATTTTTCAGAAACATTTTATGTCATCTGGGCATTGTTAGGTGTCCTGAAGCAGTAGGTTTTAATTCATTTCTCCATTAGTAATTCCTGATGGTAATTACTGCATTCAGAAAATTAATCCATCAGTGAATTAGAGAGTAATCAAATAGCCTGAGCAAGTTAATGTTCCTTATCAGAACGCTTAATATTCTTCTATGAAGTACCTTACAAATTTATCACAACAAATTCTATTTGCTGCCCTTTCTGTAGAAGACAAAGCTATTGGATTTAACTTACTTGAACAAATGAATTTAAACGTCTAGCAAGGGCCCAGGAGTGGGGAATACAAGGAGGATTAACACATAATCCTGCTCTCAAGGAGTTTAGGGAATGAAGCAGACACATTCACAATTGACTCTAGCATAAGGTAATAAAAGCTATATATTTCTATAGGTATAAACGCAGAATTGCAGTAGGTAAACACTTGTAATGACTTTCTTTGCTCCTAATAATCTTATTTTACTCCTTTCTCTTCTCTTTCCAAAACCTTGTCTATCCCCATTATGGATACTATGTTGTAAAAGGATTTTAAAAAAAGGGAATAAAAAATGCTGTTTACTTTGAGATAAGACATTATTTATATACCAATAAAAAGATGAAAATATTACCACTTAAATCAAGAAACTCCAGTGATTGTTAGATATATTTCAATTTTAGAGATGTTAAAATGTGGGGGAAAGTGTGTCTTGCAAAATACACACACAGTCACACACACACACACACATATATATATATATATGTTATTTGAGATTTTTTTAATACTGGGTAATGTTCTCTGTATTATGGTCCTATTCCACATCTACATATCCATCATGGTATTTCATGTCTCTGTCCATCAAAGGTTCTGAGCTTTCTTTAATCCCTAAATCAGAAGTTGATAAAGTAATGTAGTTAATACATTTACTTTTATATATGATCTCAGGAATCACCACTACCACTCAAATTTTAAAAAAATCTAGCAGGTATAAATTTTAGAAAATTAAGGGCAATAATTGAGATAAACATTGATGTTTCCTTGTATTGTTGTTCTGCTTGTGAGGCAGAGTTTTATTGAACATAGTCTAAATATCACCAAAAAAGATTGGTATAATAATTTTAGGACATATTTTTGCCATTGTTCAATAATGTTTTATGTGAAAGTTCATTTCTTCAAAAAATATTTATTGAGTACCTAAATGTGCTAGAAATTGGTTTAGATGCCAGGGATATATCAGTAGACACAGATTCTGATCCTCATTAAATTTTTGTTTACTAATTGACATATAGCTATTAAGCATATAAAATTGTGTTTCAGTGCGTGTCTGGGGTCAACAGTATCAACTTTTTTTTTTTTTTTTTTTTTTTGAGGTCTTCTCATTTGCAACAACTTGGATGGACCTAGAGGGTATAACACTAAGTACAAGTCAGGCAGAGAAAGAGAAATACCATATGATTTCATTTGTATGTGGAATTTAAGAAACAAAACAAACAAAGAAAAAAGAGACAAGCAAACAAAAACCAGACTCTGAAATACAGAGAACAAACTAGTGATTACCAGAGGAAAGGTTGGTGGGGGATGGGAGAAATAGATAAAAGGATTAAGAATACACTTATGGTGATGAGCACTGAGTTATATATAGAATTGTTGAATCAATTATAGAATTGTTGAATCAATATACACTGTTAATTATACTGTGATAAAAAAAGCCTTATCAACTTTTTTACTTACAAATATTGCATAGTGACCCAGAGACAAACCATTGTGAAATGGAAGCTGGAAAAAAAGCAAACATTAAAATAGTTCAGGAAGAATAGATGGAAGAATAACAAAGATGTTTTGCAAGTAGATTATCAATGATAATTTCAATTTTTTAAATTAAATTGAGCACCCCAAAATATATTAAAAATGCTGCAAAGTGATTGAAATTGGGCATGTTTCCTATACGTAGCTGTGAAGATAATCTGGTTTGAGTGAATCACCAAAAAAGTCAAGTCCAAAATTTCTGTAAACTTTGATGCAAATCCATTATAGGACTTAAATTGGGTACAAATAGAATGCTTTCTAAATTTCTCTTTTCTATATATTCAACAAATATTAAAAGAGAATTCATGTTGTTCCTGATACTGTGCTGAGTAGTAGGCATGATGAGACAAATAAAAAACACTCCTTACCTTCACACTACAACCAGATATTAAACAAAATCCATAAAAATGTAAAGTTATGATAGATTTTACAAAGACATGGTAGAAAGTGGTAAGAGAGATTAAAATGCTTGAAATAGAATTGAAGATCTGAGAAATGTCCCTGAGGCAGAAATGTCTAAGCTGAGATTTTTGGGTTGTGTAGACACAGACTAAGAGCAACTTGTATAAAGACCATATAGTCAGAAGGATACAAAACATTACATAAACACAAGGAAGGTTGTGTTTGCTGCCTCTCAGAAGGCAGGGACTTGTAGACCATTTTACAGAATGTAGTCAAGTATGTTAAGTATTTGGTTAAGGATCTTGAGCAATGGGAAGTCACTGGTGTTTTCAGTAGGAAGGTGGCATGATCTTTCTTTGTATTTCTTTTAAAGATTGCTTTGACTATAAAGAATGTGATACAAAAAAATAAATTGTAGTAAACCAGGTAAAAGATAACAGTCTGGACTTGATAAGTTGGTGGAGGAGTTGGAGAAATATGAATGGATCAAAAAATATTTAAGGAGAAAAGCTGGCAGATGTGGAATGGTTTTGGAATAGAGCATGGACAGTGATATGGGGAAGGAGTTCACCGTTGGGCGTGATGATTTTGAGATGTCTCTAAGACATAAATATGCAGACTAGCATCAGAGAAGACCGATATACTGATCTCAAGGTCATAGGAGAGATAAGGTTTGAAGATGGATGGGACTAAACAGAATAAGAAAAAAAGGAAGATTGATTGAGACTACACCATGGGAAAATCCAATATTTAATGACTGGCTAGAAAATGACGAGTCTACAAAGAAAGAGAAAGGAGGCTAGCAAGTTTTTTGTTTGTTTGTTTGTTTTAAAGATTTCTGAGAAAACTATAAAGCTATAAGAATGGTAATCCAGAGTAAGTTAAGAGATTGGTCTTAGAGACTGAGTGGCAAATTTCTTGTATCAGAGAGAAGGCAAAGAGAATGAGGTTAGATGAAATGTTTTAGCATTTAAGGTAGATATAAATTGAGGAAAATTCCCATCAAAATGTCCTTTAAAAAAAAAATCTTCAGAATGTAGAAGGTAAGGTTATCTATAAAGGAAAGAGGTAGTGGGAGAGATGCATTATCAGAAATTTGATGTGTAGAACAGTGATAGTTTGCAATGATCATCTAGATGTTTTGGAGAAGGAGTTGCCCAGAGGAACCTGAAGGGATTGCTACACATTGCTGATGGTACCCTTCAGCCCTCTTGTGTGTGCTTTCTGCAGCTGTTTGGGTGTTTGCAGCAAAAATGGGTAGTTGAATTCATTCAAGATGGGCAGTTTTCTATTTTCTAGATGGATACAATGAAGAGTCAGAAAAACAAGGGGTTTAGGTTATGAGTGTTGACCTAAGTATCGCTAAAATGACAGAAAGCTTAATAATACCAATGAAAAGAGAGAATTGATGGATTTGGAGAAAATAGAAAAATCATTAGATTAGAGGTCATGATGATTTTAATTTCAGTGATTTTCTGATTCTCTAATTTATATTTCTTACCTTTTAGATTTTTTAATCATTATGAGAAAAAATGTAATCATGTAATATTAAGGAAGTAATACTTTACAGATTATGAATGCAATGTTAAAGGGTGACTAAAGGCCATCATTTTTTGTTAGTGCCTGATTATGTTGTAATACTGATTGTTTACTTTGTAGCCATAAAACCTTTGATATCTATCCATCTATCTATGTATCTATCCATCCACTGATCCATCCATCCAATCAAAGATACTTGCTGTCTAAGAAAGTATAAAAATATCTCAGAGTTAAGTTTTTAACATATTTTTTCCATATTTTCTATACATATCATAAATAACAAGGATTCCAGGAACATTATTATTATTTAGTGCCATTACAAATTATTTGACATAGCTTTGTGTGGCCACCACTTGTTTTTCCCCATTCATCTTTTTTTTTTCTTCTTCCTTTCTGAATAACAACTAAATATTAAGCCTGAATTTTCATGCTAGATTATGTTTAACCCATGGCAAATTGATAAATTCTGAGCAGATGTTTTAATTAAAGGTTTTTAATGCATGGCAAAGTCTAAGACAGTTGAATGAACTTTTCTACTACACTTATTTCAAAAACGCAAATAAATATGTGATAATTGGTATAGACAATACAAAAACATGCAATTTGGGTGTTAGGATATTTTTGAACTGCAAAATGCTTAGTTCTTTCTTGTTTATTTGAGGGGGGTGTACTGGTTTGAATAGCAGTAGTGGCTGCAACAAATACACTAAAAATACTTAATAGTTCAAATATGTTACTAGAATTGTATTTCTTGTTCACATAATAGTTCAAGATGGGTGATCCTAGTTTTTTGGGTGGCTCTCTTCCATATGGTTTCAGGGCCCAAGCTCTTTACATGCTGTTGCTCTGCCACCTCTTAGGGTCACATGTGATTTCAGTCAGCTCATGGAAAATGAAGAAGAGCATGAGGAGGGCTTCTTAAATTCACTTATGTAAAGTCTTGACTCAGTCATGACTCTTATCACGTTATTCACATTCCCTTTAGCTAGAACTCATTCACATGGCTCCACCCAACTGCAAAGGTGGCTGAAAAATGTAAGACATTTGTCAGGCATATTTTAATATCAGAACAAATAGAGTTTTATTTTGGAGTAGAATTCCAAATTTTCATAAATCTTAAAGGAAAAAACAAAGACACAAATTTTCAGTTTGTGGAGTGCTGACTTGGAGTGCTGACTTAGTCTACATCTCCCAGTCCCTCTTTGATTATTTGTTCTGTTTTTAGAAAATATTCATTGAAAAATTTTGAGAATCACTGCTTCACAAGATTGAATAAATTAATTAAAGTATTTTGTGCCAACTTTATCCATATTCATTGATGTAGTAGTGTTGTAAAACCCTCATACTTAAAAATCTTTATGAAATGAGAATTATTATTCCATTTTGCCAGAAATCAAAGGCTGAGAAAGTTTAAAAAAAACCAAACTTTTCAGGTCCTTTTGGTTTTGATGAGTATATCCTACCAGTACTATAAGGAAAGTCCAATGCCAAGATTCATTCAATGTCTGTTTACTGCCTGGGTTTTCTGAAGCAATTGCTGTACTTTCTCTTTTACTAAAAATTTTCTTAGGGTAAAAATAAATGTATCTCTTTTTCCTATCTAAAATTCTAATCTCACTTACTTTGACCACCATCTTTCATCTGTACATAAAGACTTTTGCTCCATTTTTCAACAAGAAACTTTTTTAAAGTCCATAATATGTGTCAAGTACTGTGATAGGCATTAGGAATACAAACACCAATAATATACTACCCCTGTCCTCAAGTAAGTTGAGAGAGAGAAAGGGGGTTGGAGTGGAGAGGGGGAAATGAGGAAGCAGGTACTAACACACAATGTCTTAAGAGTAGAGATGGAAAAAAAAAAAGAAGAAGATAGCAGGAGGGGAAGAATGAAGGGGGGGGAATCGGAGGGGGAGATGAACCATGAGAGACGATGGACTCTGAAAAACAAACTGAGCGTTCTAGAGGGGAGCGGGGTGGGAGGATGGGTTAGCCTGGTGATGGGTATTAAAGAGGGCACGTTCTGCATGGAGCACTCGGTGTTATACGCAAACAATGAATCATGGAACACTACATCAAAAACTAATGATGTAATGTATGGTGATTAACATAACATAATAATAAAAAAAAGAGTAGAGATGGAAATAGAATAGGGATTTATATTGATTAGTGAGGATGTGCATCTATTAGGAAGGCTCATAACTCCCATTTCATGGGCCAGAGAAGACTGGGGAAGAGGTGGCTCCTGCTGTAGAGCATGTGGGAGTTACTAAAGGTATATGGGAAGAGAAGACCATATTTCAGGAAAAGTGAGCAGCAAATGCATACTTTCGCAGTAAGAGAGAATATGACGTATTTACAGAATTGGAAGGACTTTAATATGGGTTGAGTATAAAGAGAGGAGGAATCTAGTAAAAAATAAGACTAAGGGGTAACCAAGTCAGAGGGGCATTCAATTTAATCATAATTATCTTACTTATCCTGCAAAGCCTAACCTGGCTCTGACGGCTTCACTCTGAGTTTGCTTCATATTCCTCCATTATCTCTATATTAACTTACGTGTCTTTTCTTAAAAGATTTTATTTTTATTTATTTGACAGAGAGAGACACAGCGAGAGAGGGAACACAAGCAGGGGGAGTGGGAGAGGGAGAAGCAGGCTTCCCGCCGAGCAGGGAGCCCGATGCGGGGCTCGATCCCAGGACCCTGGGATCGTGACCTGAGCCGAAGGCAGACGCTTAACGACTGAGCCACCCAGGTGCCCCTAACTTAACGTGTCTTTTCAGGAGCATTGTTTGGTTTACAGTAAAAGTTCCAAAAAGTGTCCATGTGATATCTCTCCCCATATATCCTGTGAAGTGTTGTTCCCTATAGAGACCAAGATAAGTCTTTCACATTTACGAGCAGTACAGTTCAGCATCCTAGTGCTGAGTCATTCTACTTTGAGATGAGATATATCTCAGAGTAGCAACTGTTACCAAAGAAAAGAAATGGGATTTAAATGGGATTTCAAACAGGGTTTAAAAAGGAAAAGGAATCTTTCTTTTCCTGACGCTTTATGGCAGAGCTGAGCTCTGGGAAATACATACATACATACATCCACTTGGCTGGTTTTCAGATGTTTACAATCAAGCAGTGGAGACAGCCCCAGAACCAACCTTATAATGTAAGTGCATTGGTTCTGAAATGAATGGAGTAAGTTTTACTATTAGATGTTGGGGTGTTGACCTATTTTTATTGATTTTGAGGGGGGTTCTCTGTGCCTCCTCGATTTTGATGGTGAGCACTGTGAATTATGTAAGACTGTTGAATCACAGACCTGTACTTCTGAAACAAATAATACATTATATGTTAAAAAAAAAAAAAAGAAGATAGTAGGAAGGGAAAAATGAAGAGGGGGAAATCAGAGGGGGAGACAAACCGTGAGAGATTATGGACTCTGAGAAACAAACTGAGGGTTCTAGAGGGGAGGGGTGTGGGGGGATGGGTTAGCCTGGTGATGGGTATTAAAGAGGGCACGTTCTGCATGGAGCACTGGGTGTTATACGCAAACAATGAATCATGGAACACTACATCAAAAACTAATGATGTAATGTATGGTGATTGACATAACATAACAAAATAAAATAAAAAAAAATGAATGGAAACACACAGGAGGGAACCTCACAAGAGTGTGCAGGTTCATTGGAGATAGCACAAGTGAGGAGTAAAGTAGGAAATGATCCTAGAATAAAGGTAAATATATTAATTATTCCTCTACTGTTAACTCTAATTTATCCTTGCCCTTTACTTATTTTTCTAATGGAGTCTTAATTTTTAAAATCTAGATGTGTATGAGCTCATAATGCATTGAAAGCATTAATCCTTTTACATTATTGACTAAACTCTGGTTTATTGTTGGCTTTTAGAAATTTATTTTTAATGGTTTTGACCTGGACAATACTTGAACTTTTATTCTACCTTTTTAAAGTTTTATTTTTAAATTAATTGAGTGAAAAGGTACCTGGAAGATATTTGGGTAAACGATGTGTGGTGACGATTTAATTTTTTCCCCTCCAAACTCTGAGCTAAGAGCATCAAGGCCATAAAATGAATAACCCACTTCTTCCTTACTCTTTACAATGTATTTTTATTGCTTATTAAATTCTTATATAAATTTATTAACGTTTGATTCTAGGTTATCCTGTTCAAAATACTCTATTATTCAACTGCTACCATTTTATTTATTTTTTTTAAAAGATTTTATTTATTTATTTGAGACAGAGAGAATGAGAGAGACAGAGAGCACATGAGAGGGGGGAGGGTCAGAGGGAGAAGCAGGCTCCCTGCCGAGCAGGGAGCCCGATGCGGGACTCGATCCAGGGACTCCAGGATCATGACCTGAGCCGAAAGCAGTCGCTTAACCAACTGAGCCCCCCAGGCACTCCTCAACTGCTACCATTTTAATACCAGATGGTGTTTGCATTGCTTCATTGCTCTCATTTTTTTCAATATTTATGCAGTTCTTTTTCCTGTTTATTTTTTCCAATGAGATTAAAAAAACTCCGAGCAACTTAAATTAGAACTTGTTTTATTATAAAGAAGACAGCATAGATTTTTCTTTACTTTCTAAAGACTATTATTAAGAACACTGAATTTATTTTTCTTTAGAGAAATGCTATTCTTCAAGGATTCTGTTTTTGTAATATTTTTTTTCTCTATACCCTGAGATCTTTATATCGTTCTTAAAGGCAACTTTCAAAAATGGAACTAACTGGCTGCTAAGCTGTTATTTTATTTTACTTATGTTACAAAGTTGAAGTATTTCAATAGTAAATAATATTAAAAACAAAAGAAATACTAAAATGATAATTTGATTAAACTGACTAAAGAATTTACTAATTTTTGAACTTAAAATATTTTGTCCATTAAGATCTGTAAAAGATCATGGATTTTATATATCAAGTAGCTTAATGTAAAAGAAGAAGACATTGTAATATAGATTTTTCCAGATATTACAAGCTGGTTAGCTTCAGAACCAATACTCAGTTCAAGCCACTTCAATACTAATCTTGTTTGATAAACCACTGGGACACAATACAATGTTAAGAGTATGTGTGTTGAAGTCAGGCACATCTAAATCATCTGGCTGCCATTTGTTTAGCTGTATTTAGCCTTTTGTAAGCTGAGGATAAAAGGGTGTTTGTGAGGGATAAATGAGATGCAGACACAATATTTGTATGCTTAATATATGAAAGCATTCATTAAATGCTATTAACTATTACTATAATATTACTACAACAGCTATTGCTATTGACTACTATTAGTTAATATCAAAAGTGGAAATTGATGAGGCTATATTTGTAATTAATATATAGTAACGACTTTTTTTTTTTTAAAGATTTATTTATTTGAGAGAGTGAGAATGAGAGAGAGAGAGAGAGAGAGAGAGAGAGGGAGAGTACATGAGTGGGGGAGGGTCAGAGGGAGAAGCAGGCTCCTCGCTGAGCAGGGAGCCCGATGCGGGACTCGATCCAGGGACTCCAGGATCATGACCTGAGCCGAAGGCAGTCGCTTAACCAACTGAGCCACCCAGGCGCCCTAGTAACGACTTTTTAAACATGCTGTACTTTGCCCCTAATCTATAACATTTTAAATAGGTTAAAATTTTTAAATGACATTCTCAAATTATGTTCTTTAGATTCCTTCCTTGTGAATGAAAGCTGAACTTCTGATTTGAGAAATCTGAACTGATTATTTGGAAAGTGAAACCATCATGTGTATAATAAACAAGTGATATCATCTAAAAAATTCTTTAAAAATTGACTCAATCTTCCTTTTCTAATACGTTCAAAAATTTTAAATTTATGCGTTATAATATAGTTATAATTGTGCAATTTTATTTCAAGATTTCTCAAGCAAAGCCACAATTGCTATTTGGTAATTGACTTCAGAATGAATTTTGCTAGGGAACAGAATGCAGCATTACATTGTGTAATTTGATATTTTCCAAAATTTGGATGAATTTAATTGAAAATATTAGCTTCAGTGGCACTATTTGGGTTCTTTAAGTACTGATGCTTTCCTAAAACATATAAAGGTGGGAAAAAACACTATTTAGTACAGAATTTAGGAAAAATTAAGAAAATAAAATATATTTTGTGTGTTATATGTGTAATTGGGAATTTCTTGGGTTGCTAGGGAAGAAATCTAATTAAATACTATTCCTTGATTTTCCTGGAGGAAATCTGGACAGATTATGGATTTAAATTTTTTGAATAAAATTTAAAAAAACCCTTAATTTTTGTGTGAAAAAAGATGACATTAGGTAATAGAGGTAATTAGTGAAATTTGAGAAGGAAATTAGCTTTGGTGTATTGATTATAGGTAGAGAAAATATTCTATTGTACACATCAAAATAACTCCAGAGCAAAACAAAAGCTTATGTCATGTATATTAAATTGTCCAGGGCTTCAAGAACTCTCTAGCTTGGAAAGAGGACTCACAATAATTTTGTTCCTTTAAATTAAATTCCTCTGAAGTTGAATCTTTAATTATGTGTTGGTTCTTGACTCAAGATCAATTTTCTTTTTTTAACGTCAGGAAGTACCTTTTTCTCCTGTTTTTTAAAGAATTTTGGTCAAGGGTGCCTGGCTGGCTTGGCTGGTAAAGCATGCAACTCTTGATCTTGGGGTTTTGAGTTCAAGCCCCATGTACTTAAAAAAATAAAGAAGGGGTTTGATCACAGTGAGTTTTAAAAATGTAATAGAAATTTTTAATATATGTTGAGATGAGTGAATGTTTTTCAATAGATCTAATGTTATATTCTATCAGTGAATTTCTGTAGTTAACTAGTTATATTTCTAGAATTTATTATGAGGTAAAGGCTCATAGGCTATATACACCAATGTGCATGATTTATTAGCATTTTATTTCAAGTTTTATAATTTTACTTATTAAGGAAACTAAAATAAGGTCTGTTTATGTTATTGCCTCTTCAGATTTTGGCAACATTATGGTAGTCTCATAAAATAAATTTGGTAATTTTCAAATTTCTGGAGCTATATCTAAGGTAACTTTTCCTTAAAACTCATATTAAACTTGCTTACTCTAAAGCTATTTTGGAGTAATAATTATTTTATATCTTTACTAGCATACCTTATGTTCATTTACTTTATTTGGCTTTCAACTCTTTGATTAAATTGATATTTTTCCAGAAAATTAACTCATCAAGTTTGGTGAGTTGGATATGATAATAATGTGCTGACAACATAGTGGCAGTTGTTGCTAACTCCTTTGTGTAGCATTTAGATTCTTGGCGCTGTTCTAAATGCTTCACATACGTGAACTCAACACCATAATCCTGCTCCTGATAGAGTTAAACATATTCTCAAAAGATGTATAACTAAAAAAGCATCTTAATAACAAGATTCTGATATTTTGGCTCAAAAACACTGGATTATATTTATGTTTATATTTCCTTGTATAATATACATATAGAGATTACTATATATAAGTATGTTTGTGCTATTTTTTAAAAAGTAATAATGTAGAAATATTAAAATAAAATTACACACAAAGTTGAATTGCCCAAGTGTGAAGAAAAAGATAATAAAGTAGAAGTTACCCAATTTCAGAAAGCATGAACTCAAAACCAACAAAATTTTTTAATTAACAGAACAAGATATTAATCTTACAAAAATACAGTCCTCTACTCTCAAATTTATATAAAGTAAAAAGCGTAATAAATATCAGGAAAGCTGTCATAAAATACTTGCTGAAGAAGACAACATAATTCGCCGAACTTCTGATGCCTCGTTTCAAGATACCATGGAGCACTGTGTGGAGTTTTATCAAATGAGCCCTTTATATCTTTATTTTTTTTTTAAGATTTTATTCATTTATTTGGGAGATAGAGAATGAGAGAGAGAGAGAGCATGAGAGGCGGAGTGGTCAGAGGGAGAAGAAGACTCCCTGCTGAGTGGGGAGCCCATTGCAGAACTTGATCCCGGGACTCCAGGATCATGACCTGAGCCAAAGGCAGTGGCTTAACCAACTGAGCCATCCAGGTGCCTCCCCCTTGATATCTTTATTTTAGTTTCCCAAAGAATCAATTCTGATTCACAATAACCTTAGACTCACCTGTAAAAATCTGCTATTGAAACTGTAGTTTCCTTACCTTACCTGATTTCCTTTCAATTTGTTTATAATACTTGCTCTTTATTTATCTTGTTACCCATATGTCTCAACCTGTTCTCTGCTAATGTCATCAGTGCACTAAAGCCAAACCTTCTTTCAGTCCCCCGAGGATGCAAATTAATCTCATAGAAAGTTCTCTTATCGTTGATAATTTTTCTGAGGCATTATCTTTTTCCAAGAGCACAGGACAATGTTTTCTATCCCATGAATATATGTTTGCTGTCAAATGGTTTTTCCCTCTTTCACCCTCTCCATAAATAAAAGAAATCTATCCAGACTCTGTGGTTGCCGACAGACAGGGTAGATTGTTCTTCGCCTCACTCACCGTCGCGTTGGTCACTGGTACAATCCCCAGTCTACATTCTGAATTGAAGTTCCCGTTGGTGTGTGCAGCAACTAGCTCCAGTGCTCCGCTGTTTTGATGCTTCTGCTCAAGCCCTTACTGCCCCAACAGGGCACATGATACTAAGTGCCAATCAGTATTCAGCACTACTGGATAAATCTTCCTGCTCTACAGCCAATTATTACACTTTCTTTATAAGGAGTATGTTGCCTAAAATATTCTGCTTCACTATCTCCTCTTAGTCACTGTCCTGATGTCTTTTGGGAATTACTAGGAATGACTTAGGATAAACACAAGTATGGACAATGGGGTCGAAAGACAAGAGATGAAGTAGGTATCGGACAAAGCTTGCAGAGACTTGTTATTTATGGTTAGAGTTTTGAACCTCATCCCAAGCTTTAGTGAAGTTATTTTCAAGGGCTCTCAACAGGAAAATTGCATAATTTGCATTTTTTTTTTTTTAAAAAAGGTCACTCTACGTGATGCTTAGAGAATGAAATTATGGGGCTGGAAAGGTAGAACCGGAAGAACAATTAGGAAATTAATGTCAGAAGCTCTGATCAAGAAATAATGGTAGCTTGGAGTAGGTTGGTTGTTCTAAATATGCGTAAATGAGTGTGAGGTTATATCTTTTTTGGTACAATTGACAAGACTTGGTAATTTGTCCGAAGGGGTGGTGATTGGAGAGGTAGGTATCATGAATACAGCTCAGTTATCCTTCATGAGGAAGAGATTGCACAGGTGTTCCATTTACTGATACAGAGAACAGTAGAAGAAGAGCAGGTGGAAATGGAAGAATCAGGAGTTCAATGTAGACATACTGAATTTGAGATTTCTGGAGACATTCAAATGGAAAGGTCAAATAAGCAATTATATATATTTCTGGAGTGAAACTATAGGCTTTTATGAGCCCAAAGAGAAACCATTGAAAGTGATCAGCATTTAGATAGTAGCTGAAACCATGGGAATGGAAAGGAGTGTTGCAGACCCAAACCTGAAGAACCCTAATATTTAAAGGTCAAATAGAGAAGGAGGGGCTAGTAAAGGAGACTAAGGTCAGAGAGGGAGGACCAGGCTAGGTATCACACAGACTTGGGGGAGAAAGTGTTCCAAGCAGGCAGGAATAGCTAACAGTGTGAAATGTTGCTGACAGGTCTCCGAAAACAGTTACTGAAAAATGCCCTTTGGGCTTGGTGCTATCAGAGTCTGCAGAAAAAGAAAGAATAAATAGCAGTTGGTTCTTCTTGCTAAAGCTTTGCATTTTTATCTGTAGTTATAATGATAGGTGCAAATTACATTAAGATATTTTTTATCTCCATCTTAAGTCCTGCCAGATTTGACTTTGTCTATGTGAGTTTCCTTAGCATTCATATATTTTTCTATTGTGTGTGTATTAAACTTGATGAAAACAAACCTAATTAATTAAGACTATGCAATGGCTAAAAGAATCCTTTGGCTATTATATTGAATGACTTCCAAAAGTATTTTAACTTCTTTGAAAAAAAGTGCAGTAATTTAGTCCATGTAGATACCTCCCACGTTGATTCTCAACTGAAAATTTAAATAAATTTTATTGTGCAATGATTATGTACTAGACACCTTGCTAGATGCTGAGGATAATAAGAGGAATAATGTGAAGAACCTTAATAAGTAAAATAAAATAATACCTACTCATTTGATTCAGCTATGGAAAGTTATCACTCAATTGTTCAAGGAAGCCACTGGGAGGTTCTGCAGACTCTTGAGATTCTTTGAGTTGAACTCACAAACAAACAGAAGAGTGGCAGTGGAGAGGAACTCTGGTGACGGTGCAACTGATAAATGAGGTTTATTTTTCTTCTCTTTTCAGTGCTGATTGAATCGTGTTGCCTTTGTCAGCACTGAATCAAATTGACAGAACAGTTTGTGCTCCATTTGTTTTCTCTTGTTTGACATTGGTGTCTCATTGATTTGTCATCTCAAACCCTAACCAGGTCCATTCTACTCTATAACTGCTGTTACTATGAACTGACTTTTTACAAAACAAAACAATAGCCAAAAAAAAAAAAAAAAAAAAGCTTCGTTTTTTTATTTAGGTGCAGGCATGGTAGGAGCATTGTTTTAAAAAGAATTCTTAGAAAGCTCTCTTGACATTCATAAGAATGTGGCTTATAAAACACATATAAAACAATATATTTGTGTACACACACACACACACAGGTCTCTAAGGTCTTTTTTGCTTCAGGACAGATTGTGGAAGCAATACTGTAGACCATAAAAAACTGGGTTTTGGAGTCACGTTTAGATTCAAATGCTAGTTCTGACCTTCTCCTTAGGTGATCTCAGGCAGGGAATTTAATCTGTATATCTCCATTTTCTCATCTATTACATTGGATAATAATTTAATGCTCACCATCTTGTTGTGAGGATAAAATGAGACAGTGTGTCTGCCACCTAATAGGCTACTCATTTTATAGTTCATTTAATTTTGTAAAAGTTCATACTTCCCTTAACTTTTTCTTTATTACTCTGAACCTATTTTCAGAATTATTTTTAGAGACTATAATTTGGAGCTGATTCTAATTATGGCATTAATGAGTACTTATCTATGATATACATCTTTACACATGTGACTGTAGGAATAAATGAATAACTTCTTTGGTAAATGTGATAAAAGTTTCATGGCCTTAGATAATATGATTCTATTTGTACCAAGAAAGCCATGTAAATAGTAAGGGTTTGGTCACAGACACTTTAATTCTACTGGATTGTGTAAAATCAGCATGGTTGGAAATAACAATTTTCTAGGTGGTAGACATCAGGGAAAGACATGGTATGTGAACAAATGGTCAGTTGAAAAAGATGATTATAGGCAATTTCTTAGATTCATTAAGAACGG
Source organism: Neomonachus schauinslandi (assembly GCF_002201575.2). Taxonomy (NCBI): domain Eukaryota; kingdom Metazoa; phylum Chordata; class Mammalia; order Carnivora; family Phocidae; genus Neomonachus; species Neomonachus schauinslandi. The sequence goes on along the minus strand of NC_058410.1, from coordinate 96,762,233 downwards.
GGGCAATGGGTTATGCCAAGGCTGAAAATGCCTTTCAGTAATTGGGAAAATACACTTTACCTTCTTGTTGAATGAATGTTAATGTCTGTGGATACTTCAGATTTGGGGGGCCTGTGTGATGGGATTTTATTAGCCCCTGGTGAGTGCCACCTTCCAGATTTAGCTTAAATTCTTTTTGTGATTTTGTCCTATAAACTCGTATCTTCTGAGGTAGGTGTTGCCCTCAAAATTCCAACAGTTATAGAATTTACATGGAGGTAAAGTAAAGTAAATGTGAATTTCCAGAAGTGTGCGGTGGGGCAAGGGGACATCAGGAGTAGGAAGTACAGTGGCTTCTGACTTCTTTCTGTCAGCTGGAGTATGGATTGCCTATTTCTGAAAAGAGAGAGCACTTTCAGGGTAATCACTATACATTTTTAGAAGGTGTATTCACAAGCTTACCTTTTAGAATCTAAGATCAGGATTCTATCCTGTGTTCCAGGAATATGATATATATGACAATCCTGATGAATGAACGAACTGGGAGATTTTGTTAAAGTGCATGGGTTGCTATGGCAATTTCCAATGTCTTCTCTAAGCAGAAACATGGAGGATTTTACTGACTACTTTAGTAAGACGAAAGAGAAGGCCAGACCGAGTCTACATTACAATAAAAAGGGAAAGATTGCAGAAATATAAATTTTACAGGTGATGAATTGATATTAAGTGATATTAATGTGAATATGTGATACTGACAACTTTGATTTATTTTGATCCTCAAATAAATGTATTAAATATTATTCTTTTCCATCCCCATCATTGTAATGATTATATTCATTAAATTTCTGGATACAAGTGAGATTGTTGGGTGTGATGAATGCATCCTTGATTGGAATATTGTTATAATGATCAAACTGTTCTTCCTGCCTCCAACCCTGTTCTTTTCCCTTTTAGTCTTTGCTCACCATCACCAGCTTTATCTTTTTATGGCTGTCTACAATCCTCCTTCCAGACCTTTCATGGTGTCTCTAGGAATGCACACAGAGTCATTCTTGGCATTAAATGCTCTTCTCTCAGGTATGCCCTCATTTCCTCTTGGCATCTGCTACAAATTACTGAGGGCCCATAATGCCTTCTCCATCTCAACTATAAATGATCCCACACCTTTCTGTCTTCTGCTAGTCCTATTTTTTATTGCTTGTGTTATTAATTGTGCCTTAGACACTAGTACCAGCTTAGCCACTTACCATATAATTTTGAAACATTACTTAACCTCTTTGGGCCTTAGTTACTTTATCTATGAAGCAAGGAAACTGGAGTAGAGTCAGATTAACACTTAGTGCCAATGGTCTTGAAAACTCAACTCTGCCATTAGCTGTCACAGATAATATGTAAACAAGTGAGCTTAATTTTTCCATAAAAGTTTATTTATAAAAACAGACAGTGGGCCAGATTTAGTCCGTGAGCCATAACCTGGACTATACTGTAATCTTTGAGTCTCCTTTGAGTGGTGAGATTTTATGAGAAGGTAAGCCATTTCTACTCCTAACATCAAAGGACTGAAGTTTTCCCTTACAGTATGTCTTCATAAGATACTACCCTAGTTAATTGCCATTGGTGATGATGATGGAAATTTTTGATCTTGTACTCCCTCTGCCAAGTACATTTCACATGATTGTGAATATTTTAATATATATTCTGTCACTATAGCAAATGCAGAGGGTTCATTTTCTCAGTTCCACAGCAGATTATTCTGACCAGAGCATACCTGGGCACAGCTGTCTTGTCATTTTCTTCCATACTCCTTTTTATAGGTCAAATTATGTGTGATATTATAGTTATAACATTTTTGTTTCCTGAAATATTAGGGTGGGGTAGGATAAGGAATATATCAGCATCTCAGTAAATAGTGTTGATTGGATGAGTAATTAATATTAGGAGGACACAGTCATCTCTGACATTTTCATACACAAAAAAATTGATCTTTCACAAATCACCATATGCTTCTCCAAACTATGACAAAATTGGTAACCCCTTGGCAGAACATATCAATAAAAGTACCTGATCTTAAGTTGAGTAAACCCTGACTTGATTTACATTTTGCTTCAGTGGAAAATGAGGGGAGATGGGGAATGCCCTCATTTTATTTTACTCCCCCCCCCCAGTCTATTTTCTTTCATCTTTGATCTAGCATTAATTAGCACCTTCTAGAGCTCTCTATCCTATTCAACACTGCCACACTCACTAGGCCTGAGCATTTTTTGAATGAAGTTACTAAGTGTCTCTGGGAGAACATTCATAAGGCAACAAGACCCTGCTTATCTTTGCCTCATTCTTGCTGCACTAATCTTTCAAATCTTTGTGTAAAGGGAGCTGAGAGTCTATCTGCAATCTCACCTTTAAAAGCAAAATCGTATATCCAGAGTAGTCATATCATTGTTATTGGCTTGAGGCTCATCTGGTGGTTTCTTTATACCTGTATCCTATCTGACTTTCATTTCTTTAATAAGAGTTGGAGTTCCATATCAGGCTCTCTTATATATTTGTTCCTTGTTTTCCTCCTAAATTTCCTGTTCTATTAGGCTGTAAGATTTCTTTACATGTCCACTGTTGAGAAACTTTATTTTTTATCTGTGTGGATCTATATTCACTAATACAGAATTGGTCTGCCCAGAAAACATGGGTTTGAATTCCTATTGTTAGTCTATTGGGCACATGCTGGGATCCCAGAAGTGGTAAATTGTCAGGCCCACTGAAACATTGTGGTCTAGATGATTCTGCTAGTGTATTACACCTACCATCAATATAAAATAAAACTTTTTTTTTTCTCCTTGTAACTCCAGATTCTTAGATAATGTGAGATCTGCTTTAAAGAACTTGATTCTTAAGCAAATGTGATCTTGACATGTGAGTTAGGAGATAATTATTCTCATCACAGAGCAATTCCTCAATCTGTAGAAAGGCTCTTCCACAATTCCTTTTAATAATCAGCTTTTCTTGGTTCTTACAGTATTTTACCTGTCAGAAACCCTGAAAAGTAATGAATTTAAAGGTTAATACGCAAAACCATTATCAGTAGAGAGAACTCAAAAGTAGATGAAGCCACTCTGTAATTACAGTTTAGGCAATAACACATCAACCTGATCGTTGGGAACACATCTCTATGTAATGTGAAGTGCACTACAAATAACACCACTTTGGAGGCACCTATTCATTCAAAAAATCCTAGAGTTAACCTTGACTCTTTCTTCTCCCTTTCTACTTGGCCAACAAATTCCATCACTTTTTTTTAAAAAAAGTTTTTATTAAAATTCCAGTTGGTTAACATATGATGTAATATTTTCAGGTGTACAATTTAGAGATTCAACACTTCATACATCACCCGGTGCTCATCATGACAAGTGTACTCTTTCATCCCCATCATCTGTTTCACCCATCCCCCCACACACCTCCCTTCTGGTAACCCTCAGTTTGTTCTCCATGGTTAAGAGTCTGTTTCTTGGTTTTCCTGTCTCTTTTTTCCCCTATGGTCATTTGTTTTGATTCTTAAAATTCCACATATGAGTGAAATCATATGATATTTGTCTTTCTCTGACTGACTTACTCGCTTAGCATAATACCCTCCATCATTTTTACCTCCAAAATAGCTCTCAAATCTGTGTCCTCCTGTTCATTTAATTCACTTGCTGCCAGTATAGTTCAATTCACTTGCTCAACAAATATATATTTAGGGTTGACTATGAATGTCTTAGTCACTATTCTAGGTGTTGGAGATACAGGCATTAAAAGAATAAACAAGATTTCTTTTCTGGGTCTTACATTCTTCTTCAGAATTTCATTATTTCTTGCTTTAATGACCTGCATTTATCTCATGCTTTCAATCTCCTTCCCCTGGAATCTCTCCCTCACGCAAACACCAGAGTTGTCTCTCTGAAAGACTGTCTGGATCATGGCATTACCATATTTGAATGACTCTTTATCACCAACTTTCTAAGTGCCAAGGTTGGTGGCTATGGATGCTCTTTATGGCCTGAGCCCAATCTGCTTTTCTTTTCTTTCTTTCTTTCTTTTTTTTTTTCCTGCTACTCCCTTCACTCTTCTCCAGTCCCACAAGACCAGGTGCTGTTCTTAGAATAGGCTTATAATAAGATGAAGTTTTACCAGCTCTCTTGTGACTTTGCACTTATTGTGCCTAAAATTCTATACTTTCATTTGTACCTGAAGAATTTCTACTCAATTCTGGGAAGGGAGTCAGTCACCTTTGCCCTCTACAGATAGTTAATTTCTTTGTCTGTAACCCATAGAAAATTTTAAAACATGCTTTTACAAAAGTAGCAATTATGGATTCAAATTATTTCTTGGGCAGCTTCAAATTATTTTTATACCCGTTTGTTTTTCATTTCACTCCCATTAGATATATTTGTCACTCACTATAGGGAACCATCCATTCTCAGGCATCCTCAGGGAATGTGGTACAGTGGCTGCCCAAATTTTCCAATACAGCATTTTCTCAGGTGTCACTGAATTTTGAGAGAAAAGAAGTATTAATGATTCTTAAGTAATTTAAGACTAAATTAAGTAATTAAATTAAATAATTTAATTAAATAATTTAAACAAGTTAATCACTCTCATTAAATTGTCGGCTTCTTGAAGACAAAAGATATATCTTCTTTGTACTAAAGTTTTCTGGATAAAGGCTGAAATAAGTGGATGAAGTACACAGAGATTCTGTGCTTTTTTTTTTTTCTTTTGAAAGAGATATTTATGGGAATATAAATATTACCTTAAGAAAGTCATATCTTCAGTTCTCTCTTATTTACCATATCTAATGTGACCACTACTGAATATACACACCTGAAGCACAAAATCAACCAAAACCAAGGAAGAAACAACAACAGCACTCATGATTTAAAATCCTGTGCAAAGTAGTTACTCAGTTCCAATTAATTTTGGTATCTAGAAATAGATTAAGATATGCTTTTCATAATTCTAGTATTGATTAGCACTGTTATCTGAAAAGAACAACATCCTTTTTAAAGAGGACATGCGTGGGGCGCCTGGGTGGCTCAGTTGTTAAGCATCTCCCTTCGGCTCAGGTCATGATCCCAGGGTCCTGGGATTGAGCCCCATGTTGGGCTCCCTGCTCCGTGGGAAGCCTGCTTCTCCCTCTCCCACTCCCCCTGCTTGTATTCCCTCTCTTGCTGTGTCTCTCTCTGTCAAATAAATAAATAAAAATCTAAAAAAAAAAAAAAAGGACATGCGTAAAGATATTCATAACCTTAGTAATACAAAATCTTACAACATCCTTGAATGGGTTTTGATGCTTTACCCTGCAGAATTGATGGTCTCTCCGGAAAGACTCTTGATGTTCTGCAAAAGAGTAGTATTTCCAGAACTACCTAAAAGTAAGCATGTGAGGCCCATCCAGAAGGAAGAGCTTAAATGATCACGTTTGAAGTGAGAGATGTAAACATAGACTCAGCATCGGGAACCCTCAGTTCTCAGGCATCCTCAGGGAATGTGGTATGAGAGCTGCCCAGATTTTTTCAATACCAGTATTTTCCCAGGTGTCATGAAATTTTGAGATTAAAATAAGTATTAATAGGTCTTAAATAATTGAAACAATTTAACTTAATGAGTTAGAAAAAAATTGAAAAGAACAATATAAAGTTCATATGAAGTAGAATTTCTTGAAGCAAGATAGCCACTATCAAGGTCTTTCAAACTTGTGATCCTATTGTATAATTGGTTTCAAATTAGCAGGGTTAAAGAAACAATCTCAACAGAGTAAGGTTATGGTCCTGGTCTTTCTAAAGAAATGTTTATGAATAGTCCTTAAAATGAAGATGTATAAGTGAAGGAAGAAAGAGTGTAAATAGTTATGTTTAGAATATATATGAATATAATGAAGTTCCTTATGTCCCCAAAGACAGCCATTGACTTACAAGAGGATATTTGTGAAAATATATACCTGTTTCTAGAATATTCAGTCTACTGGTATAAAGGCAAGTCAAAGTCTAGTACCATAATTCAGGAATATATATATATATATATATATATATATATATATATATATACACATATACCTATATATATGAAAATGCCCTTCATAGATCAAGAAAAGAACTCTCTCCCATAAGCAAGTGATATAAGTAGTCTTCCTTTTTTGTACCAGTTAAAGGTTTTAGTTACATGAATTTGCAGTGATACCAGTGGGAAATCACCTAGGGCAAAGTGATGCAGTCTTTCAGAAAGCATGGGATATTTAGAAAGCAACCCACAGGTTTATTTCTCTGCAATACCCCACTGTGACTTTATGAGCTGATTACCATCTTAGCAACTGTCTAAAATGATACAGGTGAGAAAAGATAACGGAAATTTGCAGTGCAAACATTAGATCCTGTGATGGATGGACCTTGCCTGTCATTTGACATAGAGGCTGTATAACATAGGGAACGGCACAATAGCTTCCTTGGTGAGGTGTGCTATCTCCTTTTTATCTGAGTTTTGTGTCAAGGTTAGTATCCTTTGTTTATAATTCTCTTTCACATGCATTCTAGTCTCTGAAACTCTCAACCTCAGTGGACTTCTTTTCTTCTTCCTCTCTCACCTCTATTTAAAGACTTGATTTGTTTTTCTGTCCATTTTGAGAATGTTTGTAATAATCTGAATGCTGGCATTCTCTCTAGGTTAGAAATGTGTTTCCATAAAGGTTAAAGTTATAATGAACAGTAGTGTTTCCTGAAACTTATAGCGACTCCAAAAGTTGATAGATTTGCAAAATAAGAATTATTGCTGTCTATTATATCATTGAAAATATTACTTAAGTAATCTTAACAAAATGTACAGGAACATATGAAAAAATAGGTGATTGAACAGTGGTAAAAATGATAGTTCGTATTTTTTAGATGTCTTCAAATTAAGTAGTTTATTTCACTTTTAATTTATTTGTTAATACGGGAATAAGACAAATGAATACATTCTGAAGTCTCTTCTCCTTTGTGAGAAAATGTTGTTTCCTTAAATTTAGTCTCTGATCTGTTAGTAATCGAATTATGTATAGTCGTTGCTTTGCTAAATCTGGACCCCATATGTGATTGTGGATCTTCATGCCCCCAGTGTCTCAATATTTTTGAGAGTGCCTAGGGATATCTGAAAAGGACTTAACAGTAAATGCAGTACTCAACTCCTGGTGCATTTTTCTTGTATGTCTTTTCCATTCCCTCTGTTGAATACTCCTTTGTCTTCCCATGCACCATCCTCAGTGCACTGGAGCCCAGGAAGTCAGAAAGATCTTACAGAAGGGGAAAGAAACTTGGTATTGCTCTCTATTTGAGTGTCATTAGTGGGTTTTATACAATATATAGTTTTTAGTGAAATAGCTCTATCAGGTTTTTATAACAAGTCTGGCCCTTCCCCCCAGCTCTAAACTTAGTTAAGTCCAGTGTGGATAGATGTGAATGAGAGAATTATCCTCTCAGTTGCTCCTCATGTCTTTTGATCTTGGCTTAGTTGCTGGATCAAGCTTGTCCTGTTGGATAATTCTTTTTTGATTAGCCATTCTTTCTTAGGAGGCTCATTAGTGCCTCAAGCAGAACTGCCCTGAACTTCTCATGTATTTGGTGGAATCTCAGATATGGGATTCCTCTCCTGCCTGCTTTATTTTGGAGTTGAATGTTTCCTTAGATACTTCTCATTTACTCTTGTATTTTATGTAAATAGCTAAAGTAACTAGTAGCCGGACCACCTAAAAGGAAATTTGATTGCGGGAAAGGCTTTTTGAAATTGTTATGAGAGTCATGATAAATGAGTAGAAAATGAGCAACTCAAAGTTTCAGATATGACCTACTACCTGAAGTACATAATGACCTTTGAAGATTTGGGAGCACTTATTGTGAGTGGTAATTTTTGTCAATGGTGATAATAGCTTTTTGTAGAAAAGTTACAAGGATGTAAATATAATTATAAAACTGCAGAATGGTTTTCAAAATTAAACTTGCTTGAACTTACACATTAAGCTGCCCAGAATATTTGAAACCTTAAAGTATTCCAGTCTACTATTCCTGTGTGTAGCAGAAAACCAAGAGAGAGATGGGAAACCTTGCAATCACCACTCCTAGCCTCTACCAGGAATAAGAGAAAGAAAAGTTGTTATTTTCAGGATTATCCCATTTTCCACATCATTTTTTTCTTCCCTCCCTTTGTGCCAAAGGATCTATATGCATTAAAATATTTTCTTGAATGCCCCCAAGATCTCTACCACAAACCCGCCTTCTTTAGACAATATCTCTGTGCTATGGTGGTATCATTTTATTCTGTACCTACTAAGAACAGCTTTCTACCAAATGGACATGTTGAAAATATTTGAGTGAATTTGCATTTCTTTCAAGAACCCCCCCCCCCCCCCCCCGCTCCAAGGAATGTTTGTTATAGAGAGGGATACTGGGATTGGTGGGGCGATATGTGGGCAGAATTGTATTCTCACAATCCATCACAGCACATGAAAGTGGTAGTCTATATGCTTTCTCCACATAAAACTGTTGCTGTTCAGGACACACTGCAGCTGGGGACTGGATATTTACAAGAGAGAAATATAAGATGAAGAAGAACATAGGATTTGGAGTCCGGGCCCAACATCTCCCACTCTATGTTCTTAGACAAGTCTTGTTATTTTATTAGTAAATAGAATATGTTACTAACATCTCCCTCACTGGGTTTAGTCAAGAGAAAACATGAGCTATTGTAAGTTTGGATTCTTTTTGGATTGTTATATGCTACATTGAAAATGGACCAGTTATAGGAGTAAAAGATTTGATTTCCATAGATACATGTGTAAACAGAAATCTCACATTAGGCACATAGCTATTTTTTGAAATAATATACACATATACATATTTTCACATAAATTCTTTTATCTACAACTGTTATCTGTATTTATATTATGGTTATCAGTAGTCTTGGAGATTTTTAGTTTACACCATGTAGGGTAGAGTTTCAGAGGGCTAGATGTAAAGAGGGGAGGCATCTTTAAGTACTTTAAAACCTCCATACCTCAGTTGTCCTAGAATTTATCTTCTTTGATAAATGAATTTGACTTTAATCAATTTGGACATAAATGAGTATATTCTTTTTTTTTTTAAAGATTTTATTTATTTATTTGACAGAGAGAGACACAGCGAGAGAGGGAACGCAAGCAGGGGGAGTGGGGGAGGGAGAAGCAGGCTTCCCGCGGAGCAGGGAGCCCAATGTCGGGCTCGATCCCAGGACCCTGGGACCATGACCTGAGCCGAAGGCAGATGCTTAACGACTGAGCCACCCAGGCGCCCCTAAATGAGTATATTCTGAGCAAGTAAATAACATTATGGTCAAAAAGAAAACTGCACAGGCACATTTTTGTCGGGCTATGATGACAATTCCATAGTAAACCAGGATGAGGCCATAAGGAAAATAGAAAAGATAAAATTCTGGCAATAATTTATATTTTATCAAAATTCAAATCAATCATTTTTAACCATGCCAATGTTTTTTATTATTATTTGTAGATGGGGAACACTGAAAGGAGCACAAGGGCAGAAAGAAAAATTCTGGGTATGTAACTCTTTCCAACTGACTTTCTACTGTGAAGTGAGTATTTTAGAATCATCTGAGCCTCTACTTCCTGATTTGTGTTAGTCCTTTCCTAAGTCACTGTAATATTGTTTGTAATAATGGTATTTCCTCCAGCAGAAAAATCATTATATTTTTATATCATTTATATTATAGTTTTTCTCTACTCCTCTTATTTCAAATTATAAATGAAGAATCAGTATTTTTTTTCAAAGTGAGAATCACCAGGAAAATGTTTTGTTATCAGCTGTATTAATGGTTAGACTTCTCTCATATGTCAGTTTTGTGTTCTTCCATTTTTTTTTTTTTTTTGCTATGGATGATGGCTTTGTAATGTTATAATCAATTATACATATTGATATTATATATGTAAACATAATATTTCCTACTGGTAAAGTGTTTTATTTTTGTTCTTGCCAATTATGACATACATGTTTCTTCACTGAGAAAGAAACAATGTCTAGTCTAAAAAATTATAGAAAGTTAAATGTAAGAAAAAGTTTAAAGAAGACTGGAACATATTACCTCAAATATTCAGTTAATTACAAGGAACTTCGGTGAATTGTCCCAGGTCCTTATGTTATGTATATTTTAATTTTAGTTTTAATTTCTGCAAAAAAGCAGAAATAGAATGAATAGGTAATGATATTCATTATGAAATTTGAATTTGAATATATGCAGTAGAGAGCATATTATAACTTATAAAACATTAACTATTAGGAGTGAAACTCATCAGGTGACTCTTGATAATTAGATTTCTTCACAAGGCACTCACAAAAATCAATCACCCAAATATGCGGTTACCCCTTATATCTATCTTGTTGATACATGGAGGTATTTTGCTTTTAAATAGAATGATGCTTCTTTGTATTTGAACTGAGCTTTCTTAAATATCATTATCTTCATAAGGATGAAGCTTGCAGTAGCCAGTAATTAACATTAATGCTCAATAGTTAAAATTCATAATTTATGGAGGGGATATGTTTTTTGAATGCCTACAGTTAAGTTTCTGTATGGGATTTCTACTAAATGAGTTTAAACAATTATTCAATTTCATAATATAATATTTAGAGGCAAAAACAAATTCTTTGATTAAGATACTGAATTCACAACAGTTTGTAGCATATAACACCTCATAGCTGTTTGTGGAGTAACCATGAATGGAAGTGCACAAGAGAACTTTCTGTGACCCTCTCACCTTCAACCTCATCATTTCCACCCTGGAGCCTCATGGGTAGTGTACACACAGACATATACACACATGCACATACATTAACTTACTTTTATATATCCAACACATATATGTATACTATACTATCCTTTTAAATTATTTTTGTTGCAATTACTATCAATTCTGAACTTACTACTTGTCAAAAAATTTCAAAGAAAACTATATTTCATGGGCATACAGGCAGGATTTCTTTCTGTTGTGACTCTTTTAGATAATTGTTTAATGTCAGTAGTAAGGATGAGAATCAGACTAAAAATTACCATATTTTATTAAGTTGCACATTTTGGTTGATCATTTTCTCCACTTAACTGTATCATCATCTTGGGCCAGTATCATATCGGCCTTATTTACCACTCTGTCCAAAGGACAAAGCAAAGTGCCTGGTACATATTGGGAATATGCACAATACTTGTTGAATGAGTGAATGAATAACATTAATGTGTGCATTCAGGAAATACTTAGTCAAGTAACTAAAATAGTTTTCATTTTACATAAAAATTAATGTTTGGTTTAATTAAAATATGAAATCCTTAACTAGTACTACTGTTTTGCCAAGAAGTATGAAGGGTCTGAGATGTTATCCCATTTGAATTAAAGAACTTGGGTCAGAAGAAAAGAGTACTTAACTGATGCTCACATCCAGATCAACAGCCACATGTCACCACATGGGTCCTCACACTTTAGTCTGGCAGTGATAAGAGGCAACAACGTTTTTCCATACAGGTAGCACCTGAAACCTCATAAATGAGGGATAGAGAACAGGGAATTTTCTCCATCTATCTGTATAAGAGACAGGCAGCCTCCTCCTTTCTTGCAAGGAGAGAAAAAAAAAATCCATTAAGATGGGATAGAAAGGGTCTTGTGTTCTTACCCTTACCCTTAGGAATATAATTATGTCTTTCTGAGGGCCAGATAAACACAGATAATGTCTGTAAATGCCGAACTTCATCCCTTTTAACATATAAATACCAAGGGAGATAATGTTCTAGTTCTCCTGGCACCATGGGCTTAATTTAGACCTTGTCTGGTCTTTGACTCTTTGGCCCTCTTGGGGAGATAAGAGAAGTTTTATTATCCTTTTGGATCAAATCAATTAACTAGACAAATGGCTACAGATCTAATTCTCATTGAATGTGAAGATAAAATATTTCTGGCAGAAGTGAAAGCAAATATTCTCTATCTCTATATCATATACACTTTTTGTGTGTCAGGGGATTAAATTTTTTTTGCAAGAGCACTGAAAAGTTCAGAGAAGTTTTATCTGCTCACAATTATATATGAATGTTTTAAAATATTTGCAAGTAGGCCTACAATATAGTAAATTATAATAAAAATGGATGACTTCCATTACTAAGTAAAATGTAATACATAAAAATAAGCCATATATTCCACTAAATAAGTTGAAAATAACATCAGAATTAATTTTCCAAACTCATATTTTTAAAGAAATGAGAAACCTGAATCTGGAGAAGATTTTCTGTCTGTGAGCATTCGGTAGGGCTGGGCACAAGCTGATTACATTTGAAATATGCAGAGAGAGAGACACCTCTAAGAGAAAGAGAATCCAGCTGGATTCGAATTTAGAGGAACCTGAAACACACAGCCATTTCTTCCTATGGAATATTTACTGAGTGCTTGAACAGGGTGAGTAGCTGAGGAGAGTGATGAAAGGCAGTGAAGTCTGCAGTCTTGAAGAACCTACAGGAGAAGTCCCATTGGAAGAGAGCCTGAAACACAAACCTAATAGGCATAGCGCCCCCCTCCCCCATTTTAAATCAGGTGTGTACTGAGCTTAACAAAACCTTATCTCCAGCCCTGACCCAACTTAGTTTCTGCACAAATTGAGGTGATTAGTCCCTTACCATATTTCTTTAGCAGAAGAAAGGGCTAACCTTCTTAGGAAAATAATACCAAGGTCAATCTCTATTTATTAGGGCAACATATCCAGCATACATTTAAAAATTATGAGACATGTGAAGCAGAAAAATGTGACCAATAACTAAGGGGAAAAACTGTCAATAGAAGCAATAGATAATACTTTAGATGTAGGCTTTAAAATAATCATTGTAAAAAAATTTTAAAAAGCATGAAAGATGGAGAATTTTAACAAAGGATTTAAATATATTTAAAATATGAATCATTGAATTTGTGAGTGCAGCATTTGAAATTAAGAACTCACTGTATGTGTTAAATAGCAAACAGAATTAGTGGTCTTAAATAAAATTCAATAAAATATATCCAACTTGTAGTACACAGAGAAAAACATAATGAAAAAACAAAAGCAAGTACAGAACAGTGTAAATACAATCAAATGGTAGAACACAATCAAATGATTTAACATATATGTAATTGTATTCTCAGAAGGATTAAGGGAGGAAGAGAGAGAGAGAGAAAAGGAGCCAGAATCAATATTTAAAAACATGATGGCCAATAGTTTTCCAAAACTGAAGGACATCAACCCAAAGATTCAGGAAGCTCAGTAAACTCCATGAAAGAGAAATCAAGAAAACCACACCCAGGAATTTCATAATTAAATAGTTTAATATAAAAGATAAAGAAAGAAATTTTAAAACAGCCAGAGTTTTTAAAAGGGTAAGTTTCTCTCAGAAAAAAGTAGCATTAACTAATGGCTGCCTAGGGAAAGGTAGTCTTTAATAAATGATGTTGAGAATACTGGATATTCACATGCAAAAGGATAAAATTGGACCTCTATTTCACACCACTTGCAAAAATTAACTCAAAATGGATTAAAGATTTATTTATTTATTTTTATTTTTATTTTTTTTTAAAGATTTTATTTATTTATTCATGAGAGACAGAGAGAGAGAGGCAGAGGGAGAAGCAGGCTCCCAAGGAGCAGGGAGCCCGATGCGGGACTCGATCCCAGGACGCTGGGATCATGACCTGAGCCGAAGGCAGACGCTTAACCATCTGAGCCACCCAGGCGCCCTGGATTAAAGATTTAAATGTAAGACCTGAAACTATAAAGTGCCTAGAAGAAAACAGGGAAAACACTCCCTAATATTGATCTTTGCAATCACTTCTGGGATATGTCACCAAAGGCACAAGTGACAAAAAAAATAAACAAGTGGGACTACATCAAACTAAAAAGCTTCCACATAACAAAGCAAAAATAAAAACAAAAGCAACAAATGAAAGTCAACCTATGGAATGGAGAAAATATTTGTAAGTCATATTTCTGAATAGGGTTTAATATCCAAAATATTTAAGGAACTCCTACAATTCAGTAGCAAGGAAACAAATAATGAGAATAACAAATGAGCAAAGAATCTGAACAGACTTAGCTCCAAGGAAGACATAAAAATGGCCAACAGGTACATGAAAAGATGCTCAGCAGCACTAGTCGTTAGGGAAATGTAAGTCAAAACCACCAGGAGGTATCACCCCACGCCGGTTAGAATGGTCATCATCAAAAAGACAAAAGATAATAAATGCTAGGAAGGATATGGAGGAAAGGAAACCCTGGTGCATTGTTGGCAGAATTATATAATGGTACAGCCACTATAGAAGACGTTATGAAGGATCCTCAAAACATTAAAAATAGAACTACCGCGTGAGCCAGCAATTCCATTTCTGGGAATATATTCAAAGGAAATGAAACCACTAACTTGAAAACATATTTGCACCCTCGTGTTCATAGCAGCATTATTTATAATAGCTAAGATATGGGACTGTCTATAAACCAATCAATGGATTAAAAAAAAATGGTGGTATATATGTGCAATGGGATACTATTCAGCCAGAAAGGAGGAAATCTTGCCATTTGCAACAACATGGATGAAACTTGAGGGCATTATGCTAAGTGAAATAAAGTCAGACAAAGACAGATATTATAGGATCTCACTTATATGTATTAACTAAAACAAACCAACCCTCAAAATCATAGAAAAAGAGATCAAATTTGTGATTAATAGAGGTAGGGGTTGAGGGCAGTAAGAGTAGGAGAAAGTGGTCAAAGGTACAAACTCCCAGTTATAAGATAAATAAGTACTAAGGATATAATATATAGCATAATAACTGTAATTAATAATGATGTATGATATGTGTGAAAGTTGTTAGGACAGTAAATCCTAAGCATTCTCATCAGGAAATTTTTTGTCTTTTTTTTTTTTGCTTTTTCTCTTTATTTCACCTATATAAAGTGATAGATATTAACTAAACTTATTGTAGTAATCATTTCAAAATATATGTAAGTCAAACCATTATTACACCTTAAACTTAGATACACTGATGCATGTCAGTTATATATCAATACAACTGGAAAAAAAATTTTATTAACAAAAGAATAGAAGAATGGGCTGATAGCACAAAACAAATAATCTGGATTTAAAGCACAGGATATGGTCACTTGTTTTACAATAAAGAAACCACTGAATTTCAATTGAGAAAGGAGACTATAATAAACACTTCTAGACGGTTAGCAGGGTTTTTTGTTTTATTTTGTTTTGTTTTTTTCTGTAAATGGCCAGGTAGCAAATAATTTACATTTTGGGGATTACAACAAGTCTCTGTTATATATTCTATTTTAGTTGTTTTACAACTCTTTAAGGGAAAAAAATCAAAACAAAACACTCAACTCATGATCTGTACCAAATGTTACTGACCAGATTTGTCCATGATCCATAGTTTATCAATGCCTTAGCTACAGCAACTTTCTTTTCATATGGAAAAAAAACTGAACCTTGACCCCTAACTCACAAAATACATGCAAAACTAATTTGAAGTGGAGCAGACTAAAGTGTGATTGCAAAATAATAAAACCTGTAGAAGAAAACTTAGACAAATATGTTAATATCAATTAGGGAAAGCTTTCTTAAACTGCACAGAAAATGGATAAATTTTGTAAGAAAAAATGATCAGACTACATTAAAATAAAAACTATCAGAAGACAGCATTATGGGATAGAAAAGGTAAAACAAACTGAGAGAAGATTATCTATCATCTGTCTATCATCTATCTATCTATCTATCATCTATCATCTCTCTAGCTATCTATCATCTATCTATCTACCTATCATCTATCTACGTGGCAAGGACTCACGTGTAGAATATATAAAATTCTTACAGATACACCGGAAGAAAGAAAAAATAAATAACAATAGCTCAGTAACAATACTGGACAACAGATTTGAACTTCACAAATGAAGAAATCCAAATGGCAAGCCAATATATGAAAAGGTGTTCAACATGATTAGGTGTCCAGCAAATGCCAATTAAAACCACAGTGAGATATCACACATTCACTAGATTGGCTTAAATTAAAAGGATTGATATTACCAAGTATGGGTAAGAATATGGAGTAACAGAACTTTCATTCTACTGTTAAATGTGTAGATGGTACAACTACTTATGTTCATTGTGTTTATCCACAGGAGAATGGATAAAAAAATTGTGGTACAGATATATAATAAAAAATACACAGCAATTAAACATAATAAATTAGTTATATATGCTATAACACATATATTTATTTATTGATAAAAGAATGCATTACTGCATTATTAAAAGCATCAATTCCAGGAAGAACTGATGGTAGATAGGAAAGTAGATATTGACAGGGAGGGAACATGGTAGACCTTCTGGAATTCTAGAAATGGTTTTTATCTTGATCTTCATGGAGGTTACACAGGCATGAACCTCATAAACGTGTATAAACTCACTAAACTGTGCACTTATTATTAATATAGTTTATACATGTGACTGTACTATATATCTCAAAAGAAGATTTAAAAATCTTCAGAAATTTAAATCATTAGAAAATTTCTTCCCTACATTTTTACCCATTCCTTTATAATTAGATTTTTAAAAATTCAGGCATTTGGAAGAAACAACAAAAAATTGGTGAGGGAATGGAAGAAATAACAGTAGGAAGAATAAGATTAATAAACAAAACACATATTCTGAGGTGCCTTTTATTCGTGCTGATTTACTAAGTACTGCTCTTTATAATTTATAATGTATTTTTTTGCAAACCTATGGGGTTAGCTCTCATTAGTACATAAATTTGCATTTGCTTATAAAAACATCACATAATCTTCTGACTTTACCAAAGATCTAATGATGAAATGTGGGTAGTAATAATTTTCAGACATCTAAATGAGAATAGGTACAGTGCTACATATCATAGTTACAAGAATTTAAAAATATTATCTTTGACAGTTCACCTTAAGTTATGACTAATATTATTTAACTTCTTATCTTTGGAAGTATACATATTGGAACCGAATAAAAAGTTTAGAAATCAGAATTCAGTTTAGTTCATTGTTGCTAAGACTCCCACACACTTTGTTGCTGTCTCATTTCTAGCTAATTTAAGGCCATTCAATCCTTGAAGTGGTAAATTGAAGTCATAATTTTAGACACAGTTTTGAAAGCGCTCCTTTATGATGTCAGGACTGATTAAGAAGGCAAAGAGTCAATATAAAAAGAAGTAAACTATGACATCAAATACATAAATTACGTATGGAGTAAAAGCATAGAGTTTTGCATGTGATCAAAGTCAAGTTGTTATCAATATAAAATAGACTGTTATATGTATAAGATATTTTATATAAGTGTTGTGGTAACCACAAAATGAAAACCTTCAGTAGATTCACAGAGGTTAAAAGGAAAGGAATTAAAGCATACCACTATGGAAAATCATCACCCATAAGAAAGATAGCAAAAGATGACAAAGAAACAGGGAACTACAAAACAGCCAGAAAATACTAAGATAGCATTAAGTTTTTACTTATCAATAATTTAAATGTAAATGACTAAATTCTCTAATCAAAAGGCATAGAGTGCCTGAATGGATTAAAAAACAAGACCCAGCTGTGTGCTGTCTACAAGAGACTCATTTCAGCTTTAAGGAAACACATAGGCTCAAAGTGAAAGGAGGAGAAAGATATTGCATACAAATGGAAAACATAGGAGAGCCGGGGTAGCTATACTCATATCAGACAAAACATTTTAAGTAAAAAATTGTAGAGAAAAGTAGGTTTTTATAATGAAAAGGGGATCAATTCATCAAGTGTATATAAGCTATGCACCCAACATTGGAACACCCAAATAAATTAAGCAAATATTTACAGATCTGAAGAGAGAAATAGACAATACAGTAACAGTAGAAGACTTCAATACTCCACTATGAACAACGGACAGATCACTCAGACAGAAATTCAATAAGGAAACCCTGGATTTTAACTATACATTAGACCAATGGACCTAACATATACTGAACATTCCACCCCAGAGCAGCATAAAACACGTTCTTCTCAAGCCCACACAGAACATTTTCTAGGGTGGTTCATATATTAAGTCACAAAACAAGTCTTAGCAAATGAAAGATTGAAATCATACCAAGTATTTTTTTCTGACCACAATTACATGGAACTAGAAATCAATAACAAGAAAAAAATTGGAAAATTCAGAGATGTGTGGAAATTATTCCTGAAAAAAACATATTTGTGAAAAATCAATGGATCAAAGAAGCACTCAAAAGAGAAATTAGTAAGGATCTTGAAATAAACAAAAATGGAAAAACAACATATTAAAACCTATAGAATGCAGCAAAAACAGTTATAAGAAGAAACATTACAGCATTAAATGCCTACATTAAGAAAGAGGAGTGATCACAAATAAATAATTTTATACCTCAATTAACTAGCAAAAGAACAAACTAAACCTAAAGTTAGTAGAAGGAAGAAAATAATATACATCAGAGTAACAGTAAATGAAAAAGAGGCCAGAAAGTCAATATAAAATATCAAAAAAACTAAGAGCTGTTTTTTTTTTTTTTTGAAACAAGCAGAATTGACAAATCCTTAGGTAGGCTAAGAAACAGGAGATAAGACTGAAATAAGTAAAAATCAAAAATAAAAGAGGAGACATCACAACAAATATAAAGGATCATAATAGACTGCTATGAACACCTATATACCAACAAACTGGGTAACCTAGAAAAAAAATGGGTAAATTCTTGGAAGCATACAACCTACTAAAACTGAATCATTAAGAAATAGGGAACAGACCAATAAGGAGTAAAAAGATTGTATCAGTAATTAAAAACCTTCCAACAAAGAGAAGCACAGGACCAAATGGTTTTACTGGTGAATTCTACCTAATATTTAAATAAAAATTAACATCAGTTCTAGCAGCTTTTTGGTGGAATCTTTTGGGTTCTCTGTATAGAGTACCATGTCATCTGCACATAGTAAAAGTGTGACTTTTTCCTTGCTTATTTGGATGCCTTTTATTTCTTTTTGTAGTCTGATTGCTGAAGCCAGGACTTCCAGTACTATGTTACATGGCAGGGGTAAGAGTGGACATTCCTGTCTTGTTCCTGATTGTAGAGGAAAAGCTCCCAATTTTTCCCCATTAGGGATGATATTAGCTGTGGGTTTTTCATATATGGCCTTTTGATGTTGAGTTATGTTCTCTCTATCCCTGCTTTGTTGAGGGTTGTTATCAAGAATGAATATTATTGTACTTTGTCAAATGCTTTTTCTGCAACTATTGAGAGGATGATATGGTTCTTATCCTTTCTTTATTAATGTAGTATATCACATTGATTTGCAAATATTGAACCACCCTTGCAACATAGGAATAAATCTCACTTATCATGTTGAATTTTTTTTAAATGTATTGTTGGATACAGTTTGCTAGTATTTTATTGAGAATTTTTGCATCCATGTTCAACAGGGATATTGGCCTGTAGTTCTTTTTTAGTAGAGTCTTTATCTGGTTTTGGTATCAGGGTAATGTTGGCTTCATAGAATGAATTGGGAAGTTTTCCTTCCTTTTCTATTTTTTTTTCTTCTTGGAATAGTTTGAGAAGAATAGGTATTAACGCTTCTTTAAATGTTTGGTAGAATTTGGCTTTGAAGCCATCTGGCCCTGGACTTTATTTGTTGAGAGTTATTTGATTACTGCTTCAATTTCTTTGCTTGTTATTGGTCTGTTCAAATTTTCTATTTCTTCTGATTTCAGTTATGGTAGTTTATATGAAAGACTCCACCAAAAAACTGCTAAAACTGATAAACAAATTCAGTAAGTTTCAGGATACGAAATCAATGTATGCAAATCTGTTGTATTTCTATACACCAATAGTGAAGCAGCAGAAAGATAAATTAAGGAATCAATTTACAATTGCACTAAAAATAATAAGATACCTAGGAATAAAACTATCCAAAGAGGTGAAAGACCTGTACTCTGAAAACTATAAAACACTGATGAAAGTAATTGAAGATCACACAAAGAAATGGAAAAATATTCCCTGCTCATGGGTTACAAGAGTAAATATTGTTAAAATGTCTATACTACCCAAAACAATCTACACATTTAATGCAATCCCTATCAAAATACCACCAGCACTTTTCACAGAGCTAGAATAAACAATTCCCAAATTTGTATGGAACCACAAGAGACCCTGAATAGCCACAGCAACCTTGAAAAAGAAAAGCAAAGCTGGAGATATAACAATTCTGAACTTCAAGTTATACTACTAAGTGATAGGGATCAAAACAGTATGGCACTGGCACAAAAATAGACACATAGATAAATGGAACAGAATAGAAAACCCAGAAATGAACCCACAACTATGTGGTAAACTAATCTTCAACAAAGGAGGAAAGAATATCCAATGGGAAAAAGACAGTCTCTTCAACAAATGATGTTGCTAAAACTGCACAGCAACATGCAGAAGAATGAAACTGGACCAGTTTCTTACACCATACACAAAAATAAATTCAAAATGGATGAAAGACCTAAATGTGAGATTGAAACCATAAAACTCCTAGAGGAGAACACAGGCAGTAATCTCTTTACATCAACTGTAGCAACTTCTTTCTAGATATGGGTTAGAAGGGAAGGGAAGGCAAAGGAAATAAAAGTAAAAATAAACTATTGTGACTTCATCAAAATAAAAAAGCTTCTGCATAACAAAGGAAACAATCATCAAATCTAAAAGACAACCTATGGAATGGGAGAAGATATTTGCAAATGACATATCTGATAAAGGGTTAGTGTCCAAAATATATAAAGAACTTAAAAACTCAACACCCAAAAAGTGAATAATAATCCTATTAAAAATGGGCAGAAGATGTGAATAGACATTCTTCCAAAAAAGACATGCAGATGGCCAACAGACACATGAAAAGATGCTGAACCTCACTCATCATCAGGGAAATACAAATCAAAACTACAATGGGGTATCACCTCACACTTGTCAGAATGGCTAAAATCAGCAACACAAGAAACAACAGGTGTTGGTGAGATTGTGGAGAAAGGGGAACCCTCTTGCACTGTTGGTGGAAATGCAAACTTGTCCTGCCACTCTGGAAAACAATATGGAGGTTCCTCAAAAAGTTAAAATAGAACTACCCTATGATTCAGCAATTGCACTACTAAGTATTTACCCAAAGAATACAAAAAATACTAATTCAGAGGGATACATGCAGCTCAGTGTTTATAGCAGCATTACCTACAATTGCGAAATTATGGAAACAGCCCAAGTGTCCATAGACTGATGGGGGATAAAGAAGACATGGTGTATATGTATACGATAGATTATTACTCAGCCAAAAAAAGAAAATCTTGCCATTTGCAATGATATGGATGGAGCTAGAGAGTATTATGCTAAGTGAAATAAGTCAGTCAGAAAAAGACAAATACCATTTCATTCATGTCTGAAATTTAAGAAACAAAACAAATGAGCAAAGAGGAAATAAAAAGAGTGAGGCAAACCAAGAAACAGACTCTTAACTATGTTACCAGAAGGGATGTGGGTGGGAGGATGGATGAAATAGTTGATGGAGATGAAGGAGTGCACTTGTTGTGATGAGCACCAGGTGTTCTATGGAATTGTTGAATCACGATATTTTGCACCTGAAGCTAATATTACACTGTATGTTAAATAACTGGAATTTAAATAAAAACATTAAAAAATTAACACGAAATCCTTCTGAAACTTTTCCAAAAATTTGAAGAGGAGGGAACACTCCCAAATGCATTTCACAAGGCTGGCATTACCCTGATATCAAAACCAGAAAAGGACACTAGAAGAAAAGAAGATATCCCTAATGAATAAATATTCAAAAATTTCCAAAAAATACTAGCAAACTGAATTCAACAGTACATTAAAATGATCATAATCATGATCAAAGGGATTTATGCCTGGCAACATAAGCAAATCAATTAAGTGTGATACAATGAAATATAAAAATTATATGATCATATCACTAGATATAGACAAAGCATTTGACAAAATTCATCATCTTTTAGTGGTTAAAAACTCTCAAAAATTGAGTTTAGAAGGAGTATACCTTAGCATAATAAAGGCCTTATATGACAAACAGAGTAAACATCATATTCAATAGTGAAAGATTGAAAGATTTCCCTCTAAGATCAGGAATAAAATAAGAGTGCCTCCTCATAGTACTGGAAGTCCTAGAAAGAGCAATTAGACAAGAGAAATACATAAAAGGCATCCAAATCAGAATGGAAGAAGTAAATTGTCTCTGCAGATTATGTGATTATATATATATAAACCTTAACACTCCACCAAAAATCTATTAGAACTAGTAACAAAGTGGCAAGATACAAAATCAACAAACAAAAATCAGTTGTATCTCTTTCTTTCTTTCTTTCTTTCTTTCTCTCTCTCTCTCTCTCTCTCTCTTTCTTTCTTTCTTGAGAGAGAGTGTGTGCATGAGCAGGGGGAGGGGGAGAGAAGGGGCAGAGGGAGAGGGAGAGAGAGAGAATTCTAAGCAGGCTCCATGCCCAGTGTGGAGCTTGATCTCACAACCTGAACTGAGCTGAGATCATGACCTGAATTGAAATCAAGAGTCAGACACTTAACAGACTGAGCCACCCAGGTGTCCTGATCAGTTGCATTTCTATACACGAACAGTAAACCATTTGAAAAAAAATAATTCATTTATAATACAATAAAAAATGTATACTTAGCATAAATTTAACCAAGGATATGAAAGATCTGTATAATAAAAATTATAAGAAATTGATAAATTGAAGAAGATACAAATAAATGGAGTGATATCCCATGTTCATGGATCAGAAAAATTAATATTGTTAAAATGTCCATACTACCCAAAACCATCTATAAATTCAATAAAATTCCTATCAAAATTCCAATGACAATAAAATTTGTATAGAAACAGAAGAGACCCTGAATAGCCAAAGTAATCCTGAGAAAGAACAAAGCTGGAGGCATCACAATTCCTGATTTCAAATTTTATTACAAAGTTATAATAGAACAGTTAACTGGCATAAAGATAGACACACAGATCAATAAAACAGGATTGAGAGCCCTGAAGTAAACCCACATATATATAATCAACTAATATTTGACAAAGGGGCCAAGAAGAAGCAATGGAGAAAGGATAGTTTTTTCAATAACTGTTGTTGAGAAAACTGTTCAACCACATGCAGAATGGAATTGGTATCCTATCTTATACCATTCACAAAAAATTAACTCAAAATGGATTAAAGACTTAAATATAAGCCCAGAAATTGCTAAGATACAGGAAGAAAACACTGGGCAAAATCTCTCTGATATTGATCTTTGCAAATATTGTTTGGGTATGACATCAAAGATGCAAAGACAAAAGCAAAAATCAACAAGTGGAACTACACCACACTAAAAGGCTTCTGCCTAGCAAAACAATCAGCAAAATAAAAAGGCAACCACCAGCATGGGAGAAAATATTTACAATCTATCAGATAAGGGTTTAATGTGCAAAATATATAAGGAACTCATGTAGCTCAATAGCAAAACCACACATAATCCAATTAAAAAATGGGCAAACGCCATGAATAGACATTTCCCCTCCCCCTGAAAATAATACAAATGGCCAATAGTTACATGAAAATGTACTCAATATTATTAACCATCAGGGAAATGTAAATCAAAACCACAGTGAAATATTACTTCACGCCTGTTAGAATGGCTAGTATCAAAAAGACAGGAGAAAACAAGTATTGACATGGATGTAGAGAAAAGGGAAGCCTAGTGCACTGCTGGTGGGAATACAAACTGGTGCACTCACTGTGGAAAACAGTATGGAGGTTCCTCAGAAAATTAAAAATAGAACTACCATTGATTCAACAATTCCATTTCTGGCTATATATTCTTCAGGGCTGTTTCTGTTATGTTTAGTTGTGGTCAAATAGCTCCCTTCTGGCCTTCATGATATTCTTATGTACTCCATTAATGTTTTTGCTACCCCCTCCCCCCCCCAAAGACTTATTCACTCAAGTTCTAAACCTCAGGGGACATTTTGAACCTAGTCTAACTTTCTAATCATACTCATATTTTAAAATTAAAAATAAAAGTAGTGGGGCGCCTGGGTGGCTCAGTTGGTTAAGCGACTGCCTTCGGCTCAGGTCATGATCCCAGAGTCCCTGGATCGAGTCCCGCATCGGGCTCCCTGCTCAGCGAGGAGCCTGCTTCTCCCTCTGACCCTCCCCCCTCTCATGTACTCTCTCTCTCTCATTCTCGCTCTCTCAAAAATAAATAAATCTTTAAAAAAAAATAAAAAAAAAAATAAAAATAAAAGTAGAAAGAAAATGTTTCATTCTTACTGAATTTATGCTGAATATTTCTCAAATACTTTCCCTATTTCTCTTCCTATTTTCCCTGCACCTGTGAAGACATCTGACTTGATTATTACAAGTTTACTAGCTAGCCTCCCTGCCTCTTGTGTTTACCCTCTTAAATCCACCCTTCTTGTTTCACACAGAGTAATGTAATCAAAATATAAATTTGTCCACCCTGCTCTCCTTCTGGAAGAAACTCAACAACTTGTCATCATTTTCACCATTATTTTCTCAGTATGTATTTCCTTAACTTCCTTTCAGCCTCATAACCTACCAACCTGCCTCTGTTCTATGATCTAATTATAATAATTTCATTGCTTCATTTCATTGTTTCACACTGTTTATGCTTTTACTGTTTTCCTTTACCTGATTTCCTTTCTTCCTGTTTTTATCTGGTTAATTTATTCCCAGGCTTTAATATGCACCCCACGTGGCACCTCTTCCATGGCAACTTTCCTGAACCATGAGATGCCCCTCAGCTGTCTTCAGTAGCTCTCTGTGCATAGTTTTACCTTAGTCCTTGGCTTATGTTTGTTGTCCTTCATTAGACCGTTAACTCCCTGAACAGTGGATAATATATTATTTATCTGTGTTCCTCTGGTGCCTAGCACAGAGCCAGTCATGTAGGAGACACTATAATTGCAGCTTGTGTATCATCTTTTGATGTGGTATTTCAAACTCTCATACATATATTACCGTGGTATGCTTGGGAACTGTAAGGTTTTATATATACCAGTTCTGGTTATTGTGAACTTGAGTATGCATGCATTTTATTGTAATTGATAAATAATATAACTGTTTCATTCTTATTTAGAAAATATTTAGGCTCTTAATATTTATGATCTATCATAAGTTAAAAGCATTTCAAGCTATGTATGAGTTTCTTGTGTTTTTACAGTCAGGATTAAATATCCAACTATGATACTCAGCTTTTCTAATTTTTTTTTTTCTACAGATTGCTGCCAATTCCTGGGGAAAGTTATGGGGAGAGAATGGCTATTTCAGGATTCTTCGAGGAGTAAATGAATCTGACATTGAAAAGTTGATTATTGCAGCTTGGGGCCATCTGACAAGTTCAGATGAACCATAACATATCATTAAATTTTCATAAGGCCATGCATTTAAGTAACCCCGTAAATTGAAATTAAGCGATGTGAGGTTCTCTGTGACAGTGGACTCTTTGTCTCTTCACCTTGTTATTATAATGTGCTTGTTTTCCTGTTTCACCCCAGGCTCCATGCTTCTGCTTCCTTTATATCACTGGACATATAAAAACACTAATAGAGGACAGCAGAGTAGCTAAGTGCCTTTAAAGTTCTCTGGTTGTCTTTCTTTTTCTCTCATAATAATGTCCTTTTTGACTTTGATAGTTCACAAAAGTGTGACAGTACTTGTCATAAAAATTCATGGCATTCCTTTGTAGAAATGGAGTCGTTTCTGTCTTTAACCAATGAGGATTTCAGATGAAAAACAAAAGCAAGCAACAACAACAACAACAAAAAAACCCCCAGAACAATGAAAACACCAATTTACTATCTTTATGATTTTTTTTCAATGTTGTCTTAATTCATGTCTTGCTTATGATTTTCCAAAAACAATGGAAATAGATTATTAATTGTTTCTCTCAATAAGCTAACATTTGTTTCTTTTCATTGTCTTAACCTAACTTGCAATCTGAGCTCAAAAGGAAAGTAACTCTCCACAGGAAATAACTATTCATTATGGTAGTTTACTCTTTATACTGTGTAATGGCCTGTGCTGTAAAGAAGATGGTGTCTGGGAGGGAAAATGTCTCACCACCTCTCTTGGTTCTTTTGCCCAGTCTAATAATTATATTAACAGATTTACAG
Source organism: Neomonachus schauinslandi (assembly GCF_002201575.2). Taxonomy (NCBI): domain Eukaryota; kingdom Metazoa; phylum Chordata; class Mammalia; order Carnivora; family Phocidae; genus Neomonachus; species Neomonachus schauinslandi. The sequence continues at coordinate 96,735,951 of NC_058410.1, read as the reverse complement.
GATAAAAACAAATATTTAATTATTGTATGTACAGGTGCCCCATAAAAATATGAGTCTCAAACAAGGGACTGAAGCAGGCATATTTTATACCTCCTAGACAAAGAAACAATAGATTTGTGAAGAAATGACAAGACAAAGAAATCCAGGTTTGGGTACTAATAGGTGAAGAAACTAAGCAGAGTTTGCTTACATAGCTTTCTCAGCCCTGAATACCCTATCTCTGGTGCTAAGGATGTCTCTCTTTCTTCTGGTTCTGGGAGGGTACATTTCACACAGGAAATTTATTTCCTTTTTTCAGGGGGACAGAGAGGAGTGTCAGAGAATCATTGTACTGGCTATTCTCGAGTAACTTTAATTCAAAGTAGTCAATATGTCAAAGTAGCATATTCTGGGGCAGCCTGCCCTGAACCCCATCACTGGTAAGTAATGGAAAAGCTTAGAGGCTAACAATAGAAGTACAGTCTTCACACACACGTACACATACCCCTATTTTATGGAATCCAGTACACTTTGTGTAAAGTCTATTAAAACCAGTTGCAAAGCTGTATTTGGAAAGATAACATATTTACTCCTGAAAACAGCAACCTGATACCATGAGTCAGAAAGAATAAATAGACTTTTATCACAACCATTTCACAGTTCAGTACTTGAGATTCTAAAAAGTAAGCTAAATTGGCATTAATTTGCATCTAATTTTTATTTTAGTTCTCTATAGTCAGAGAAACAAAAATAGCATCATCATAATGGTTGGGAAAGGATATAATCTTTTAATAATTCACTGGCATCTTAAATGGCAAACTAACAAATGAAAAAGCAAAGCTGATCAGTAAGTGAGCATGGTCAATTATAATTACAATGGTGGAATATCTGTGGCCTCCAATTTCTGGGCACTCTGTGATTGGAATTTTCATTTTGGAACTTTTCTATGCTTTTGTGCCCTGATTAGATAAGCTAGACAAGCTGAAAATGTAAGGAAATTGAGCACAGAAAGTGAGTGTAGCTGCAGTTACTTTCTCCATTAATCACTGCAGCTTCATTAGAAGCAGCATCTACTGACTTGGTTCTGCCCTAGATTATGCCCACAAGGCTGATTCACCTTGGCCAAAGTTCCCCCAGTGGACTGAGAAATAATTTAGTTTTGTTCCAATTTGGATTGCCCACAAACAGCCCCTGAGACAAAGGTTTGAGTGCACATAGTTTGAGCAGTGACAAGAACACTGAAGAGCATGAGTAGTGATGTAGGGTCATTGAAGGCAGACAACAAAGGCTGCGTTACCAAGCAAAGTGGTACCACAGGAAATGCATTCTTATCCCACTAGGGGCGGTTCATATATTCCTCAGATAAATGTCACCCATGAAGGATGTGTGTTGGTTCAGGACTGCTCCAGAGGGCCGTGAATTTCTTGGTTGGTCTGGTCTGGCAGGTTGTAGTGTCAAGAAAAAAGCCCACAGGCAAAGAAAAGCAGGTTCTGGGAGTTGGATGTCAGGCTGATGTCCACTGAAATGGCACAGGTGAGGTGATGTGTCTCTGTCATAGGTGTTAAAATATTTTTAAAACATTCCTTAGATGCTAAAAGCTGAGGAAATAATAAATGATGATGCACTAAAATGACAGATGATTAACCTCACTTTTAAAAACACATAATTGCTGTCTATGTTATCTGCTATGATTTTGATGGATTCCTGTCTCACATTTACGTCTTTCATTCATTTTTAGTTTATTTTTGTGTAGGTGTAAGAAAGTGGTCCAGTTTCCTTCTTCTGCATGTTGCTGTCTAATTTTCCCAACACCTTTGTTGAGGAAATGGTCTTTTTCCCATTGGATAGTCTTTCCTCCTTTGTCAAAGATTAGTTGATCAGGGTTGAGGGTCCGTTTCTGGGCTCTCTATTCTGTTCTGTTGATCTGTGTGTCTGTTTTTGTGCTAGTACCATATGATCTTGATGATTACAGCTTCGTAAAACAGCTTGAAGTCTGGAAGTATAATGCCTCCAGCTTTAGTTTTCTTTTTCGACATTGCTTTGGCTATTTGGGTCTTTTCTGGTTCCATAGAAATTTTAGGATTGTTTGTTCCAGCTCTGTGAAAAATGCTGATGATATTTTGATAGGGATTGCATTAAATGTGTAGATTGCTTTGGGTAGAATAGACATTTTAACAATATTTATTCTTCCAATCCATGAGCATGGGGTGTTTTTCCATTTCTTTGTGTCTTCCTCAATTTCTTTCTTAAGCGTTCTTTAGTTTTCAGAGTACAGATCCTAACCTCTTTGGTTAGGTTTATTCCTAGGTAGCTTATGGTTTTTGGTGCAGTTGTAAATGGGATAAATTCCTTGATTTCTCTTTCTTCTGCTTCAATGTTAGTGTATAGAAATGCAACTGACTTCTGTGCATTGATTTTTATATCCTCCCATTTTACTGAGTTCCTGTATTAGTTCTAGCAATTTTTTGGTGGAGTCTCTTGGGTTTTCTACATAGAGTATCATGGACTCTGTGAAGAGTAAAAGTTGGACTTCTTCTTTGCCAATTTGGATGCCTTTTATTTTTTTGTTGTTGTCTGATTGCTGAGGCTAGGTCTTCCAGTACAATGTTGGACAATAGCGGTGAGAGTAGACATCCCTGTCATGTTCCTCACTGTAGGGGAAAAGCTCTCAGTTTTTCCCCACTGAGGATGATATTCAGTGTGGGTCTTTCATATATAGCCTTTATGATGTTGAAGTATGTTCCATCTATCCCTACTTTGTTGAGAGTTTTTATCAAGACAGGATGCTATGTTTTGTCAAATGCTTTTTCTGCATCTGTTGAGAGGATCATATGGTTCTTGTCCTTTCTTCTATTAGTGTGGTGTATCACATTGATTGGTTTCTGGATTTTGAACTACCCCTGCAGCCCAGGTGAATAATGTATTTTCTAATGTACTGTTGGATTCTATTAGCTAGTGTCTTGGTGAGACTTTTGCATCCATGTTCAAGTGGTTCAAAGGGGCACATGCACCCCAATGTTTATAGCAACAACATCCACAATAGCCAAAATATGGAAAGAGTATAGATGTCCATTGACAGATGAATGGATAAAGAAGATGTGGTGTGTGTGTGTGTGTGTGTGAATATTACTCAGCCTGCCATCAAAAAAAAAAAAAATGAAATCTTGCCATTGCAACAATGTGGATGGACCTAGAGGGTATTAAGCTAAGTGAAATAAGTCAGTCAGAGAAAGACAAATATCATATGATTTCACTCCTGTGTGGAATTTAAGAAACAAAACAGATGAACATAGGGGAAGGGAAGAAAAATTAAATAAAAACAGAGAGGGAGGCAAACCATAAGAGACTCTTAACTCTAGGAAACAAACAGGGTTGCTGGAGGGGAGGTAAGTGGGGGGATGGGGTAATTGGCTGATGTGCATTAAGGAGGGCACTTGAAGTAATGAGCACTGGGTGTATATGTACCTGATGAATCACTAAATTCTACTCCTGAAACTAATATTATAGCATATGTTAGCTAAATTGAATTTAAATAAAACAGAAAAAAAAAGAAAAAAGAAAAACACATATGGAATTGAGTTGATACCCTCTTGTCCTTGTTATGTAAATGGATAAAACTTGGTGGAATTTATTTTTACATTGTGGTCTGTGAGTCTAGAATGTAGGCCTAGATTATGTTGTTTTAAAATTTACTACCTTTCTAAGGATCTGAACTGGTAAGGAACCTAACCGCAGAGATTTGAAGAAAAAAAGAAGGAAAATATCACATTCGTAAGCCCCATGGGAAGGCACAAGATATATTTGTCCAGTAGTAAGACTAAGACCTAAAGAAGAGACCAAGGCTAGTTGGGACAGAAGTATACTAATGAGACAAGGAAAATACTATTCCTGAGGTTTGTTGAGTCAGTGTCTTTCTTTGATGTTGCTTCTCATTTTTACAACTTTAAAGAGTATGTTTGGCTCTCTTTATTATCCAAAAGTCCTGAATCAACGTTTAGAAAATAGTGGTTGGCATATCATTTCACCAACTCTAGGGAATATTTGTAGAATTGATTGGATTGATGACTGGATGGTTCCTCCTGCACTGTGGCTTTCTTGGCCTGCAGGTATGCCCTACTCACCTCAGCTAGGACTAAGCAATGGGAAAGACCGCACATTTGGTGCATATGTCTTTAGAGTTCTAGTCTCTATTTGCATATATAGGGTCTTATAACTTTGTGTTAAGAATATACAAGGAAGGAGCACCTGGATGGCTCAGTTGGTCAAGTGTCTGACTTGTGTTTTCGGGTCAGTTCATGATCTCAGGGTCATGAGATCGAGCCCCATGTTGGGCTCCATGCTCAAGTGGAGTCTGCTTGAGGGTCTCTCCCCCTCCCTTTGCCCCTCTCTTCTCTCTCTTTCTCTCTAAAATAAATAAAATAAATCTTAAAAAAAAAGAGTATACCAGAGCTATGAGAAAAACATTGTTCATAATGCATCCAGGACAATGTATCTCAGATTGGATAATACTGTGAGCACTAAAACCTGGTTTTCTTACTGTCCAATCAGAAGTTTGTGCCACTTACATACTTTTCATGGGTTCCAGTCTAAACTGTTTACTGTGTATAGTTTTTCCTTGGAAGAAGAGGAGATAGTCCCAATGTAGCACATTGAATTAAAGTTTTCCCACTCTACTCAGTTGAATAATTCTTCTTTCTTGATGTGTCATTTGGAAATGTACTTCAGAAAGAAGTGGGAAAGACTTTGAAGATAGATCTCATGCCTTATCCTGCTTTACAGTGTTTGGGTTTTATCTCATTCTGTTGTAAACAATGAAAAGGCTTCCCTAGGTTTCTAAAATGGATATTCACAAATTGTCTTAAAAATGCATAAAATGGAATTAAATTTGTTAGTTGGTATTCAACTGAAAAGAAAGGAAACCTCTTTAAGCATCTCCAACGGAAGGAATATAGTGAAAGGAATTGGTTACGTGGGTGATGGAGGAGCAGAGAAGGCAACAGAGGATGGTGAAGCAGTCCAGGATGAGCAACAGTAGGAAGTTGCCATCATCCCCTGAAGGAACAAAGTGAAGAGGTGCACTACTGGAATCTAGGGGCTGGTATTTTCCTGGGGGTAACTAGGACCATGACTAGCCGGTATGATGGAAGGGGGAGTCATGAAAAAACATGGTGTTGCCAGTTTACCACTTGAGGCAGAAAGAAAGGGACATGAACACTAAGGTGTATCCCTCCCTCATGCCTTCCAAACTGTCATCAGGGCCTCTCACTGACTGACCCTGATGAAAGATGGCTGATATGGGAGGTTATGACATTAAGCTGTCAGGGTGAGTGCTCACCCTTTACCAGATGCAGAGAAGACTAGAGTAAGGGCAGGGGATAAATAAGAAGATAAATATGGAACATGCATTTTTGGTTCATCCCATATAGATACTGGGAATTAAGATTATGTAAAGGAACAATTTCTCAGTGATTGATTAGCTCATGAACTCAATTCCTTGGTTAATGCATGGGTCTTAAGTACTACAATGCTTGTTGTTACATGTCTTGTAAACATGTCTTGTTACATGTCTTGTTGTTAAACTCAGGGGACATCTAGGGAATATATTCTAGTCTATGTAGGGAAAAATCTTTTCCCATTTTCTTCACAGTAGTTTCTGGGGACTTTGTATGTTGTTTTAACATCATTGCCTATCAAAAGGATTATGATAATCTGATCTCAAGACATTTATTTTTCTTTGGGTAGAAGTTGATCCCATTTTCAAAAGAAAAAAAAGGAGGGAAAAGTGAATATTATCTCCCAAACTGCTATTTTATGAAATGTTTCAAGAGAGAAAGGCATCAATCTGTCAGGTGCCACTGTATGAGAAACGGGACTTCTACAGGACTCACAGACATCCTTGCCCTAGAAAAGTCAATGAAGGAAGAAAAGAAAATCCATCTAACACTGTCAAGAATGGGTAATTGAATGAAGGGGAAAATATTCTCCATCTTCAGCCATGAACAGTATTGTATGTCATTTTGCTACCATATCTTACAGAAATAGTTAAAAAGTCATTGACAGGTAAATCCAATGGAGTGGAATCTCTCCTTAGATACCTCCAGTAAGGGTCTCATTATTTAGAAAAAGAGTGGCTGGCAATACTCTTCCCTCTATTATCTGTCTCCTCTCTGTAACTGTCACCCCTGTATAAACAAGCTGTTTGATTCCATGTTTCTTCTGAGATTATAAGGGGAACAAGTGTTTAGTTGCATAGAATTTAAGATATATCTTGTATTATATCAATCATTTTAGAGATTCACAGTTCATAGGCCACTGACAAAGCACTACTCAGATTCAGTCCTCACTCACCTTGGCCAGGCACTCTTCTGGGGTAACCAACAAGTATTCACAGTGGTTCCATATATGACCACAGACTCTTTTCTCCTAAAAATCCCCGTGAAATCACACATTGTCCATTCAGTATTTATTATATGCCTGCAAGGTGCTGGCTACTATGCTAGGGACTAAGTAGATACAGGAAGACTCACAAGATAGACAGTCCCTGCCCTGTCTTATCTCACAAATTACTCTTTTATAAAATGAATTTTGACAGACACTGGCCTAGATACAGTTTTGAATAGTAAGTTCCATAATCAGCTTTTAGTGAGAAGTTGGTATACCCTAACCTCTGAGTATTAATATAATGGGAACATTTACCTTTGCCTACAAATCAGCTTTGGTGCCACTCTCAGAATGCAGCCTTGGGCTGGATGTACCTTAGGTCTGAGCTAGTCTGAAGTGTCTTATGATAGTGCACTGGTATACAGAATGAAAGATTGTGGGTTATTAGTACCATTAAAGTATGTGAGAGAACTGTGCTTCATTGAATTATGTTTTAAGGACAGCCCAAGATTCCAGTGATCCTTATATCAAAGATTTCCTAAACTTAACCGGTGAAGGACAAAAATTATCATCTGTATGGGATGCACCTCAAGGAGGTTGTGAATGTCCAACCATTTGTACTAGACCTCATTTGATAATCGGGTGCAGAACACTGAGTCAAACTAGCTTAAGCCAGAAAGGAATGACATTGACCTATTATAAAATAGGGATGATTAAGAGGGGGATCTAGCTTTACACATGGTTGGTTCCAGGTGTTTAAATGATTCCATTCATACTCTGCCTTTCTCTCTAGGTCTCAGCTTTGACTCCATAAGACTTCTTCCTAAGTAAATTTTCTCTGCAGGGCAGCAAGCTAGTTGCTGGAAGCCCCATGTCAGCAAATTATAGTCACTGAGACTCAGTTTCTGAATCTGATAAGTGGAGTAATAAATAGTTATAACCCTTGCTATGATGAGTAGTAATTGAAAGTATATGCTAAATATTTTGCATGATTCTTGTCATGGAGTAAGTTGTTAATAGATATCAGCTATTATCATCACCAATCACCATCATTACTTTTATGATCATTATGGTGGAAGGAATCTTACCATGGATCTAGGCTACCAATAATTCCAACCCTCTGCTGTGTAACTTATAGATGACTTCTGATTAATGATTAAGACTTTCTGTCTTTCTTCTGAGATTATAAGGGGAATAAGTGTCTAGTTGCATAGAACTTATCTTTCTAGACTGCTCACTTTTTCTTCAGGTCAGTCAAATCTCACAAAGCTAGATTCCCTCCCTTGGTCACCCCCATTTTATAGGTCAGCATTAGTAGGTGGCTTTCTTTCAATATATGTTACAATTACCCTCACAACTGGGCCATAGTTTACAGTGCTTAAATCCTTGCATCAGAGATATTAAGTCTGTGCAAGTCCTTGACCTACAATTTCCTTTTGAATAACAAAACCTTAAGTGTTAAATCTTCCAATTTCTAGAGCATATTTTCTATATTCTAAGTTGATAATCATAAGGGCTTGGTAAGATGATATCCAGGAAACTGTAAGCTGCTCTAAGGTAAAGACTATTTCTTATTTTTCGGTATTCCTATGAGCAGAAGCAAACACAGTTTATGTACAGTAAATATTTGCTAAATGAATTATTAAGTGAATGAACATCAAAAACATCATTCTTGTCATGCTAGTGTGTCATTACTACTTTATTTCCTTGTCTCCCCCACTACAATATCATTTCCTAGAGGGCACGGAGCATGCTTACGTAATGACCAGTCCTAGCATGGGATCTGACATAAATAATTTCTATTGACAAACTTTGAGGAAGCTTTGTTTTTAATTACAAAAAATATTAAAATTTTTCTCATTAGATAGTATATAGCTTTCTTTTGGTAAACTGCAAATGATTTACTAGACTCATTAAATATAGAAAACTTTTTGAATTCAGTGAAGTTTAGTTCCTTAATGTACTCAGTTTATTGAATTATTCACCTCGGCTGGTCACTTTCCTTATCCTGCCTTTTGGTGAGCAATGTTCTAAATTTCATGTAGCAAAATTATTCATTTCATGGTTAATGCTTTCTATGTCTTACTATCTATTTTTTCTTTTTTTTTTTAAAGTTTTATTTATTTATTTGACGGAGAGAGAGAGACAGCGAGAGAGGGAACACAAGCAGGGGGAGTGGGAGAGGGAGAAGCAGGCTTTCCACGGAGCAGGGAGCCCGATGTGGGCCTCGATCCCAGGATCCTGGGATCACGACCTGAGCCGAAGGCAGACGCTTAACGACTGAGCCACCCAGGCGCCCCTATCTATTTTTTCTTGAGTCACTGTTTATATATATTTATATACAATATATTTATATGTAATTATATATATATCATGTAATTTATATAATTATATAACATATTTGTATAAATAACATTTATATATTATATATGATAAATATATGAATATAAATATGACTATATGAAAATAGGTCTAATATTATAACAAAGTGACTCAAAAAGAAATATATTTGGACAAGACAAATGAGAAAAAAATATTTGTAGCAAACATAAACAATAAATATATATATCCCTTTCATATGTTTTGTATTATTAGAGTATATAAGTTTATATTATTCATATTATTAATATCATTTAAATCTTTCTGAGTATGCATTTATTTCTTACTATTCCTTCCTAGTATTATTCATTCTTTAATTTATGCATTCTTTTTCTTACTTTCTTAAACAAGTTTGTCAGAGATGTGTTTATTTCATTTTCTTTTTCAAAGGAACAAATTTTGGTTTAATTGTACTCTCTTCTGTATCTTTGTTTTCTGCTTAATTAATGACTGATCTCATCTTTATTTTTTTATTTTTTATTTTTTTGATCTCATCTTTATTATCTTCTTCCTAATTTATTTGCATTTATAAATTTTTTATAAAACATATTTTTTTCTATCTTCTTAAATTGGATTCTTAGCTTATTAATTTTGAGCTTTTCTTGTGTTCTAATTTAAGCATTTATGTACAGTGCTTTCTAAATGATGCCTCTCAGTATAATCATTGCTTCCTTTAGCTCTTTGTAATTACTTGTTTTAAAGAAAACACATTTTCTAAATAGTCAAACCTAGAGAAAAATTGCATCAATGCCAGTTATTTTTTTATTTCCTATGTACCATCTTAGATCATCTCTACTCAATGAGTTTATAAATACAATACAGGAGTAATTGAATAGCATAATATGAACACCATGATTTGATAACTAGCTGCACTGTACTTTGTGTTTCAAGAAACATGTTTTAGTCATTTAGGTTCTAATATATATTTGAAACTAGAAAATTCACAACAGGCTGGTTCACAGATGCATTTACCCATGAAAGCCATGTTCCAAGGGAGAACCACTATCTTTGGCCAGCCAGGCTGTTATATGTTAGTTCTCTAATTTCAGGGTGATAACTTTCTCTTTTTTAAGAAGTACAAGCTGTAGATCATTCCTTCCTTAGCCCACTATTTTCCAACAAAGAAAATAAGGTAGCAAGAAAGCCAGCCAAGATGTAAATGACTTTGGCTGTAAAAAATGTTTCAGATTTTGTAGTGTGTTATATCTCTCTTTAAGGTATTTTATTTTTTTTATTTGGTATGTTGAATTCCCAGGTAAGTTCATAGTAAAGAAAAAGAGGTATTTGCTCAAAGGAAGTAAACTTTATTCTTATCACTGAAATTACCATTGATAGTTGCCATTTATAATCTCTTTAGCATTTAACCAACTCTATCTAAATTATGCTTTTGATTCATGAATTAATATGGCATGAGATATCTTTCCTTGGAAATAAATATTAATTTAAAATTGAAATCACTCCATAGTAAAAAAAAATCCATTTTGATTATTTGTCCAAGTATTTTACATATTGACATGCATATGAACAGTACTTAAAAGGATTATGCAATGATTAAGATGATGACATAGTTGAAGTAATAAGAATAGCATTTTTCCTATCTTAATATAGTGTTGAAAGGCACCTGAGAAATACAGTAAAGCTTGGCCTCAGTCCTCTTTTTCAATATTATAAGACAAAGTAGCTTTAAGGCCTTTGGGAAGTTACAAACCTCTATTGTTTTATTTGTTCATGTTCAACCAAATTAACATGAATCCTACTAACATTCATTTGAGCTTTTGCTATGGGCTAAGTGATATAATAAGTACTGTTCATACCTTCTCTCACTTAATTGAGTAGGTGGTCCATGCAGCTCAAGAAAATATAATTTAAAGGGGGGCATAGGCGACAGCTCCTTTGAAGACAGAGTGTCTATCTTTCTATCCTAACATGTTGCCAGGTGCAGGGAAGGCAGAGGGAAGAAAACACAGATCTTTCCAAATCGTTGAAGCTATTTTCTTACTCCTGAAGATCAAGTCTTGGCTAAGAGTAGGCAGCTTGACCTCAGAGTAGTTCTTTGTAAGTCCAGTGTCCATATTTTCTAAACCAATCATCAGGATGCCCAATCAAGTATCTACAAGTGCACTTAGGGAGGTAGTGAAATAGTCTATTAGACCTTATGACTGCTCCAGAAAATCTAGGACCCATGGGTACTCTGTATGTAAGCCTCTAAAAAGACAGAATCGAATCTCTGCTAGAGATTCTACTAGAAACACTTCAAGGACTGCCAGGGGGAGGGGGAGGGTTGAGAGGTGGAAGATGTGTGTGTATGGTGAGGAGAGGAGGCTTTCCAATTGCCAGATAGGGTCTGGAAGTAAATACATATAGTCTTATTTGAGGAGATGGAAATGTAAATACCCATTTTCCAGGATTCTGAGGGCTCCTTGCTGTAGGGAGGATGGCCTCAGCATTCATTTGTTGCCAGTGGTTTTAATATTGTGATGTCTTCTATGGTGAGAGCACACACATGTTCCCACACATATACACATGTGCATACACAGTCTTTTTGGAACTTTGGTAGTAGGAGTCTGTTTCATGTCCAAGTTTGGAAGCTTATTATTTAGATAGAAATTTATCGAGGGCCTGCTCTGTGTTAGACTCTCTGCTAGATACTGGGGATATTTGGGACAAAAAGTCAGACTTAGGCCATAAATTCATGTAGATTTCAGTCTGGCGTGAAACAAATAGACATTAAATAAATAATTACAATAAATCCTGAGGGATATTTTGATGGAAAATTCCACATGACTAGGAGCTATAGCTGGAGAAACTGGTATAGTTTAGAGTGTTGGTGAAGGCGTCTTCAAGAGGAATGTTTAGGTTGATACCTGAAGGAAAAGTAGGACTTGGCCAGAGAAAGTAGACCTAAATGGCAAATAATTATGTTTTAGGGAGGTCTGGAGGGAGGAGTTATCTCAAAGAAGCCAAGTAAAGTTTCTTTGTAAGTGAATGAGAGAGATTGGCAGAGAAGATGCCAGAAATGTAGACAACAAACAGACTGTAAAGGCTGTAGAAATTATGTTAAGGAGTTTTGTCTTTATCCCAAAGCAATGTGGGGTGGGGATGTTAAAGGATTAGAAAAGTCACTCTGACTGCTGTTTGGAGGGCAGATTTGAGGAGGGAAAGACTAGAGACAAGGATACTGGTCAGCAGCTTGTGAAGCTTGGGGTTTAAGTTGACAATCGTATAGACAAGGGAAGTGGAGAAGAGAAATGTCCAGGTCTACAAAGTGTTCAGGTTCTTGATTTAGGACCAATGTGGTAAGTGAGGGAGAGAGGAGATTCTAGAATGACTCCAGAGTTTTGGGTTATTAAACAAAATTAAACCTCGGGAATTTTCAGAGTGAAGCTCCAGGATTTCTTGAATTTGTCCTTGAAATACCGCTTTGACAGAAGAATGTTAATTTGCTGAGTGTGATTCTTCTGCATCAGCCCATCTGCTACCTACTTCAACAGATACTTTTGAGTGCCTACTTTGTATTACAGTGAGAACAGTCCTAGTCACATAGAGACCAAAAAAAAAAAAAAAAAAGGATACGGTTTCTATCATCTAGTGAGAAAACATAAACAAAAGAACAAAAACACATACACTTAGCAGTTAAGGGCCATAAAGAAAACAGGATTCAATAAGGAACAGTTACAGAGGTAGAGGAAGGAGGATTCACCCAGACAGTGTGCATATGTATGGAAGGATTTTGGGGGGAAGTGAAGTGTGGAGTGTGGAGTGGGGTGGGATGTAATGGGGATGGACCAATGTAATTTTGAAGAAGTAACAGAGGACAGATTCATGTGACTGTGGAGGCTATGGTAAGGAGGTTGGATGTTATTTTCAGTGCAGTGGGAAGCAACTATTACCACTTTAGCTTCTCTGTGGAAAATGGATTGGAGAGAACTAAAGACAAGGAAAGAGAACCAGTAAGCAAGCTATTGTAGTAGTCCAGGTGAGAGGTAATAAAGGCTCAGATCAGGGCAGTAACTAAGGACTGGGAAATAAGGAGAAGTAGAAAGAAAGAGGACTTAGATGTGTAATTAGGAAAGACTTCTAGGTTTTTTCCTTAACCAGTTGGATTGATAGTGGTGGCATTCACAAAGATGTGGAAGAGTGAGGAAAAGAAGGTAATGACATAAAGCCAAGAATTCACATTCGATTATGTTACACTGGTATGACCATAAGCCTTCCACAGTCCTGGAGTGACATAGAAGAGACTGAAAGATTCTCTGTCCCACTTACATGGACAGAGAAATAGCAAGAGTGGCCTATAAGTTTGGATGAATTGGACAAAATGAGAATAGCCTGGAGAGTGACAATGAAATGAGCATATCAGTGGATTGAGGGATGATCCTGCCCAAGACCAGACAAGTACATGAGCATCATGTCAGCATATGCCAGTATGGACAGATGCAGATGATGAGGTCTAAATACCTTTCTTCCCACTCCTTTACCACACAATGCTCTAATTAAAGCCAAATAAGTCCTAGGAATTAGATACTTCCAGAAAGCAATCAGGAAAGAAAAATCCTTAGTTAATTAATTTTGAATAGAAATGACTGAAATAGAAAAGAATTGATTAATATTACATTATTTGTCCATAATATTGGATGGGCAATTAAATAGAAATTAAATAGTATCATAAAAATACTAAAAATGTGCTTTATGTTTATATGTGTATGTTTGTTGCATGTGTGTGTGTTTGAATGTATAATGTAATTGTTTTCATTGTTGATTGGAATTTTCTTGAGAGAGAAAACTTTTATATCCTCAACTGCTTTTATTCTTTTATTAAAAAAAAAGATTTTATTTATTTATTTGAGAGAAAGGAGAGAAAGAGTTGGGGGGAGGGAGAGAGGGAATCTCAAACAGACTCCCCACTGGGTGAGGAGCTGGACACAGGGTTTGATCCCCTGACCCTGACTGAGATTGTGACCTGAGCTGAAACTAAGAGTCGGTCTCTCAACTGACAGAGCCACCCAGGTGCCCCTCAACTCTTTATCATATAATATTTGTTTTAAGCATATATTTAATATATGTTCGCTAATGAATGGCCAATGTTTTAAAGCACAATATAAAAGAACTGATGCATGATGTATGGCCAAGTTTACTATCAACAATGTCTATAGAATGAGAGAGTTCTGATTAATCAAAATCCCAGAACAACAAGAGACCAATAAAAACTGGGTATTAATAGCAACAGGAAGTTGAATTACTAGTCTCATATGATGCAAATACAAGGAAGGTTTTCACTAAAATTTAGATGGCTTTCCTTGGCTACATAAACATTCTCTATTGAATGAAACTCTATGTATACTTCATAATCTGTGCAGGAAAAACAAGTCTAATGATAGAAATAGTTGAAACTGACCACTTGTGCTATTTTCACTCTAATAAATGCTAAGTCAACTACAAAAATTTGATTTTAAAAAGGAAAAGAAAATAAAAAAACAACCTTCTGAAACTCCATGCTTTGGGTTCAAATAAACACTAAGTAAAATAGCAGAACAGCATGAGTTCTGCCTTTTGACTTTGTAATGCTCTGTATGAAACCTAATTTAGACTTGGGAAAAATTATATCATCCCCAGAGCTGGCTTTGTACTTAAAGATTAATGAGAAATGGAGGACTTTTCAGTGAAGTGTAAAGAAAAGATCCTTAGAAATGGGGGTGAAATAAAAGATGAAAAGACTTAGATTTTGGCTCTGTAGGGGAATTGAGAGCTCATGCAAAGAAGGCATTACTTATTATGTTAATTACCTAGCAGGATCATCAGAATTCTCCTGAACCTTTCCTGCACCACTATCTTACACCCTTCTACTTTTATTTTTGGAAAGGAATTTAAACTTCTGAATAGATTCTGTGATTGGAGTCACACAAGAATTAGTAAAACAGGGGCTCCTGGGTGGCTCAGTTGGTTAAGCGACTGCCTTCGGCTCAGGTCATGATCCTGGAGTCCCGGGATCGAGTCCCACATCGGGCTCCCTGCTTAGCAGGGAGTCTGCTTCTCCCTCTGACCCTCACCCCTCTCATTCTCTCTCTCTCTGTCATCTCTCTCTCTCAAAAATAAATAAAATTAAAAAAAAATATTAAAAAAAAGAATTAGTAAAACAGGGCGAATATGCAAAAAATGACAGATTCTCCCCTCCTTTTGGGTATTTTCCAAGCTAGAGCACTAGAAGTATGTTTGTAAGTAAGAGAAATATTATGTTATCCCTATATTATAATTTGAACTCTGTTGATGAACTATTTCAAAACCCAACTGAGAATGATGAGCAGAGAAAAAGCTATGCTGAAATTAAATATCATCTTTAATGGTAATTCAAAATAATTATGTGTATCTGTTTCTTAAGAAACCAATCAGAGATGCACTGATCCTCTGTACTATCTAATATATTCCAGTGTATGACGCATGAAAATGATAAACCTATTTGAAAAACTTTGGTACAAAATATTGTTATGTATAAAGATGCCTGAACATTTTCTCCCACATACTCAAACATGGCCACAGTACCATACATTTTTCTGGAGCCTTCCTTAAACAAAACTTTGGTCATTAAATGATCACTATCAAAATAAAATTCCCTTTATTTTTTGGAAACTGAGTGAAGATGAATTTTTGTTTGTTTTAAAAAATTAGAAAGCCAACTCAAATTAGAATAAGCTAGACAGGACATTTATTTATTCATATAACTGGGAAAAACAGAAGGGAGGGAAAATGAAAATGAAACCAGAGAGGGAGACAAACCATAAGAGACTCTTAATCTCAGGAAACAAACTGAGTGTTGCTGGAGTGGAGGGGGGTGGGAGAGATGGGGTGGCTGGGTGATAGACATTGGGGAGGGTATGTGCTATGGTGAGTGCTGTGAATTGTGTAAGACTGATGAATCACAGACCTGTACCCCTGAAATAAATAATACATCATGTGTTAATTAAAACAACAACAACAACAACAACAAAAAACCAAACAGATGGAGCCAGGCATAGTGTCAGCTGGATCCAGAGCCTAAGTGGTGACCTCACCATTCTCTCTCTGTATCTCATGTCTTCCTTGCTCTCTTTTTTTTCCACCTCTATGAGCTTTGGCCTCATCACATGCCATTAAATAAGTGAAAGATTTTATCCACATAGCAGGGAAATTGGTCCCTGGTGGTTTTAGGCTTGCATCATCTTAGTGATCCCAGAGGAGTGGTTCTCAAAGTGTTTCCCCTGGACCAGCAGCATCAGCAACACTTAGGAACTTGTTAGAAATGCAAATGCCAGGGTCACATCACAGACCTACTGACTCAGAAACTCTGGACGTGGGCTCCCCATCCTTAAACTATATCTTAATATACCCTCCAGTGATCCTGAAGTATACTAAAATTGGGAGAGAGCCATTGCCCTGCAATAAAGAGACTGTCTCTTGAGCATACACGAATCTCAGGGAGAGGCTCATATTGACTTGGCTTTAGTTATGTCTCAAACCTTTGGATGGATGGACTAGAGGCATGGATGTAGAAAACGCTAATAAGGTTGGCCTGAGGTATGCATTCACGCTCCTGGCCAGGGGAATGAGATTCTGTATTTGGTAGCCCTTTCAGAAATCTGTGAAGCAGTAAAAGATGATATCCTTAAAGACAAGGAGAATGCTGTTACCCAGGGAAAGAGAGAGGATTCAAGTTGACAGAAACCCAGAAGAATGGAGCTGCTTCTCTAACTGAAAGGTGACCACAGTTCAGTATTTACTTCATAAATTCCTTGAAAGAAACACAGAATATGTACAGATGCTATCAATTTCATCTTACCAACATTCTTTGGAAGCAAAAGTCATATATCAGCTTTAGCTTTTACTGCCCTGGAAAAATGTAACCTACAAAATTTAAATGATTTGTTCAAGGTTATTCACAAAATAATGCAATGAAACTAGACTCCAAATGTACAAATGAGCAAGTCAAGAAACATATTCTACTAGTTAGATGTGGCAGATCTCCTAGCAAAACAAGATTTTGCTGGTATGATCCCGTGGTTGACAATATCTGGATGATAATGTTGTCCCCTTAACCTGATTATTTAACTTTATGTGCTCAAACCAATATGCAGGAGAGAGAGAAAAGAGAATAGATCACAGATTAGATTAATTAGCAATGCAAAATAGCATCTCTTCACTGATAAAGAGTATCTTCTAAAACTACCTGGAAATAACAGTGTTTGTTAAGGTTTTACCAAAAAAATGTGCAAGTTTGGAAGTCTGTATTAAAGGAAAGCAAATAAAGTTCAGCACTGTACCTTGAGTCTAACAGAAGTGCAACTCTAAAAGCATAGAAAGCAATATGCCTCATTAAACACATCCCTGTTAAACAGTTTTGTGTCGACTAATTCCAGAGATACTTTAACACTTTGAAGAACATAATTTTAGAAGTCTCCTTTGATTAGTCTTTGAAATAACTACAACTAAAATGTGTGAACACCTTTTACAATTTTAAAATAAAGCTTGCTTCAGAACTTCTTGCCAAGGAAATACCTGAGAGCCAATGAACTATGGGTAATCTACATGAAAAAAACTTAGTAGATGGTTAGTACTTAATTTTTTCTTTCTGTTCTATATACATCTACAAATGAGAGCAATATTTTTGTACAATTGTAAAGAACCATTTGTCAAAAGTCTTTTAAACATTTCCTTCACATTTTGATAGTCTTATTGAATGCCACCTTCCAAAGATAGAATGCACAAAATTGTATTCCTCAGCTTCCCTTCCCACTAGGGTGAGACAGATGATCTAGGTTCCCCCAATAAAGAGAAAACCTCCCTGAACTTTGGTTTGTAATTGAGCTAGGTGAACAAACAGGCTCAACATGGAAAAGGTGCTTTGCTGGTTTGGTAGTAGAATCAGATTATTGTTTCTGGGATTGACAGTGGTGACAAGTTCCTAATTGAGCCAATTCAGCATGGTGTTTTTGGGGCTTGCAGTGGGTAATGTGACAGCACTCAAATTAAAAATTTCAATTATAGCAGAGTCAAAGTTGTTGTGGTGTCATTAGGGTCTGAAGCAATCTGCTTCAATCAGGCCAGTTCTGTAGTAGATGTTGATATTCCTAATGATTCTTTGAGCTTTCAGTATGGCTCCATTAATACCTCACTGCTTAAACCAGCTACGGTGGATTCCATTGCCAGAAACGAAGAACACAGCAATACAAAGAAGTAAGGCATTTTTAAAGATGTTTGCATGTTTGACTATATTGTAATATGATCATTAATTTTTACTTCTTCCAATACTCTGTAAGTGCATGTTTTAATTAATTATATTGTTTTTACAAGCTAGACATTAACAGGGATACCAAGGGGATTTGTATGTCTTCCAGTGTATCCTACTACAAGGAATTCCCCTCTCCTCTACCAAGGAGACGTATTGTATATTAATGTTGCCTCTTTTATTGGACTGGTGTAATATGATATCCTTAAATGTTTATCATAGGTATGGATCAAAAAGAACCATGCCAGAAGGAACAAAAGGACCGAAAATGATAGTGTTGTAAGTTTAATATTGCCTTTAAGAGTTAAGAGGAAATGAGATTTCATAAAATACTTGTTTAGGAATAATAAATTTCGATATTCTCCTCACTGCTACATGCCTTTCGACAAATCACTTAACCTTCCTGAAGGTTAGTGTGCTCTTCTATAAAATAAGGAAAATAACGTATTTTTCCTATCATATTGGGACACTGTGGTGACAAGTGGGTTTCAGAGTACATGGTGTCAAAAAGTAATGAAAATTACCTTTTGTTTGAACAATGCATCCTCCATAAAACAAAAGTCTATTTCTCAAAGAAAAAATAAACAGGGAAAAGGATTGTCATAATAGAAAACTGCAGGCAGATATTCTATATTGTGTTTTGAGAATTAAATAACTTATATGAAGGCAAGGAATATGTTCTATTTCAAATAGAAAAAAAGAAATTATTATGAAATGTGCTTGAATGTAAGAACTGATTAGAGCAAAATTAATTACACTATGATTAAAAAAACTGGGGGGTTCTTTAAATACTCCTATCTGATTTCATATTTGAGGTCTGGAACTAAAAAATCTAAACTGCAATCAATAATCTTTCATGTGTTGATTTATTCGTCTGCCATAAAGATAAAAAAAAAAATTCAGGATTATTCTTGGCTCCGGGTAACTTCTTCTGTTTAGGGATACCATGAATCTACAAGAAATGAAGATTCCCCAGATTAATTGAAAGCATATACAGATTTCAACAGTAAGCAATCTTGAGCACCAAGCAGAAGAAATCTGTTTTCTTTTGATGGGCAATTCCTCTTCCATGAATCAAAAAAAAAAAATGGTTATGTTTTAAAGAAAATAGAAATAACTTTAGTTAGACTTTATTGTGAGTAAATCTTGGGAATATAGGGTGGATCAGAGAAAGTAGGAGTAATTAAAAAGAGAAAAAGATAAAGCATTAATTCCTCTATATTTCTTAAAATTTTAAGATCAAGGAGAAATTCTACTACATAAATTAAAAATTGAAAGTTAAATTTTTTAAGATTTATTTATTTATTTTAGAGAGTGTGAGAAGGAGGAGGGGCAGGGAGAAAGGGAGAGAGAATCTTAAGCAGACTCTGCCCTGAGTGCAGAGCTTGTCATGGGGCTTGATCTCACAACCCTGAGATCATGATCTGAGCCCAAACCAAGAGTCGGACACTTAACCGACTGCACCATTAAGGTACCCCAGTTAAATTTTGTCCATAGTCAATTTAAAACTTAGGTTTCATAGGTCTCATAAAAATGAAAAACTCTAATAACAACAGAGAAAAAGACAAAAGAAGAAAATGATAGGAGATAAAAAAGGAAAAAAAATACCAGAAGAAAGGAAGAAAAGTGAAGGCAAGGGAGGCAAGGGAGGCAAGGGAGGGTGGAATGGGAAAAAAATATGGTAAGTAGATAAAAAGAAATGGGGAATGTCTCAGATTTTCTGCTGCTTAGCTGCAATTCCTTACACTGCTTTTTCTTCATTTTATTCAATAAATGTTTATTGAGTGACTACTCAATGCTAAGTACCAGATATGAAAAGACCCAGTAAAGGTGAAGATGGTCATAAAAATGAATAATTTTATCCAAATAATAAGTGTGCATAGTATATAAAAAATTATTAGAGCTCACAAAGGAAAAAGTACAGATTACTCTTCAGGGTAAGTTTTTTCAGGTCAGACTCACTATGGAGGAAACATGTACATGGAGCATTGATAATAAAGTGGGAGTTCCTCAGATTGAGAAGGGGATGGAGGCGGGAGTAGCAAATGAGGAATGTGGCAAAGAGAAAAGTGAAAAGAAAAGTGGTTAGCTGTTTGACTATTCTTGCCTCTATCCACTCCCACCTCTGCTCATTTCTGTCTTTGATTCATTTTGACTCATACTACAGATCTTCCTCAATTTATGATAGGGTTATATCCCAATAAACCCATTGTAAGTTGAAAATATCATCAGCCAAAAATACATTTAATGCACTGAACTTATAGAACATAGCTTAAGTGTTCTCAGAAGACTTAGATTAGCTTATAGTTGGGCACAGTGGTCTGACACAAAGACTGTTTTATAATAAAGTGCTAAATATCTCATATACTTTATTGAATACTATATTGAATTTGAAAAACAGAATGGTTGTGTGGGGGCAGAATGCTTGGAAGTGTATCTGTTGTTTACTTTCGTGATTGCATGGATGACTGGGAGCTGCCACTGGCCAGCATCATGAGAGTATTGTACTTCTTATCTCTCACCCGGGAAAAGATCAAAATTTGAAGTACCATTTTTACTGAATAGGTATCTCTTTAGCACCATTGTAAAGTGAAAACAACTTTGTAAGTTGGGAACTGTCTGTATATTTTACCAAATAAAACTTAAATTCATGGGGCAAATACAGGATTAAATATTTGAAATTGAGCCTATTTCAAACAAATTTGAGTCTATTCCCTACAATGCATTAATTCTCCTCACTCCCTAGCCACTAAGGACTTCATTTGAATATTTAAATACATTATTTTTTAGACAGGCAGTATGGGGATGGGGTGGAAAGGAATTCTGTCAACAACCATGGAGATTTAATTTTAGCAAACATCCATGACCCAGGTGAAATTGATCTGAAATTTCTTATAAAAAATATTTATACTGGGGCACGTGTGTGGCTCAGTTGGTTGAGAGTCTGACTTGATTTCAGCTCAGGTCACCATCTCAGGGTCCTGTGACTGAGCCCCACCTCGGTCCCCAACTTACAAAGCAGATTCTCTCTCTTCCTCTCCCTTTGCCCCTCCCTATGCTTGTGCTCACTCTCTCTTCTCTCTCTCTCTCTCTCAAAAAAAAAAATTATACCTATCGACAAACTATGGCACTGTGATGTATATGAATATGTAATACAGGATCAAATATAAATCTATTGGCTACTGAGATAACCTATGTTAATGTATAGGCTACATAGTTTCACCTATTCCCACTTGCCATCTCTCACTTATTCACATGAAACATGAATACTTAATGGAAAAGCATGTAGAGGGATGTGTGAACTCACATTACTTTTCACTCTCTTCTTTCTCATCTGTCCATGTGCCATGATGGAAGATCAGTGTCCTCTACTTTTAGTTGTTAGGAGGATTTCTTTCTGCATTCTTTATAATCCCTTCTTCAAATCCTGTTCTGAATCTCTCTATTCTTAAGTTTTTCCTCTTTCACCAAGTGCTTATGGGATGTAGGGACATAGATTAGGTTAGAAAAGAATCAAATTCAATGTTGTTTCTACAAGGAAAAGAAAAATAGAAGTCTTTCCGCAGATACGCTGTTAATAGGTAGCAGCTGGCTGCTTAGAGACGTTTTCATCTGCCTTCCAAATAAGGCTTCTTTCCTATCTTTCATCTCTACACTTCAACTCTGATAGAGATTTCCTGGGGATTTGACACATTTAAGACTGCATTTATTTAGGAATATAGACTTTTTATAGATTTGTGATATGGAAGGAGTTGTATGTATTGGCAATTACCAAATTCTTCTCTTTCTGTGTTTAAAGATTGCCTTTCTAGCTATATGAAACCAGAAACAGTTTAGTAAATACTATTAACATTCATACCAAGCAGTCTTCATTTTATGTAATGGGGCAGACCCCATGCCTTAGAGAACACAACTAAATGGACATTGATTACCCATAAATGTGAGGAGAGAGAACAGCATGGGATCCTGTTTGCCCTTTGATGAAGTTGTATTTCTTACAGGACTTAGGATTTATATGGAGCTAAAAGGTCCACACAGTTGTTGATAAAGACTTCAACACAAAGGGACAAAGTGGAGGCAGTTAGCACCCTGCGGACCAGAGAAACCTCAATCAGGCCCACAAATACTAATCACCATGGCTTTAGCAACCATAAACATGGAAAGGGAAAAGATGGCTGAGTCCCGGTTAAAATTCACACAGCAATGTTGAAAACCAGTGATAGTTTTTGGACCGCACATTATCAAAGTACGAACTACTCAATGAATTGAGTCTTTTTTCATATAATAGTCTTCACAAAGTTCCCACTTTTTTTGATATAATTTTAAGACAGTTAAATGAATCATTGAAATAATTTGTCTATCCATTTTCCCAATGATAGGCAATACAAGCTACAATGAACTGTACAACCAGCTCCTCTTCACAATTTAGAATAAAATATGTATAAGTGTGTCATGGACTAGATTACACTTGGACTCATCTGACAACTTTCTTTTTTGCTAATAACATAATGGAATATTTTGATTTTTTCTGTTTTGATCTCATTGAACCACAGATGTTCATAGAGCTTAGCTTGTACCTCTTGAACACAGCTGAAAACAATTGGAATGAGGGACAATTAAAAAATTTCATTTGACTTCCCAGATTACCAAAGAATTAATAAATTCTGCAAGTTGAAGCTGAAAAAAATCTCAGATGGGTGCATAGCATATTCTTTATTGTCAGTTGGATTATTTATTGTTGGTCTTTTTAAATAATGAGAGATATGACAATTATAAGTGACTTAGTATATTTGCTGGTCATGTAGGAAACACTACATTAAATGAGGTGGGGCTTTTTATTTATTATTTCTCTTTTAATTCTCTCGACACCTCTTCTTTAATTATAACTATTTTACTGGTAAGAAAAATGGGGTCAAGTAACTTGTCAGAATTAATATGGCTTGCATGTGACAGGCCAGGACTTGCACCTGGGCTTCCTTTATTCTCAATCCCATATACTTAGTCACTTTCTTATACTACATCAGAAAGTAAGGAACTCTAGTTAGATCCTTGGTATTATGAGGGTTTGGTATAATTTTATATCTTCATTATTTCTCCTAATGGATCTCTATGAATATTTAGTATTTAAATATGTTAATTTAAGAGGTGATCTCACCGAGACTGAGTAGCTCATATAAGACCATATTACTGGCATACTTGGACATTGTCCACCCCACAAACTACTGCTCACACAGACCACTAATCAAACATTAAGTATATGCACAGTATATGCAGTATTGCAAAATCCTCTATCCTTATTCATCCATTTACCCATTCATTCAGTTTCCCCTCAAGAAATACTATATACAAAGGATCTCGTTATGCAGTGAAGTGCTTGCATGTTGCAAATTCCCTCACTCTCTCTTCAAGGAGCTAGGACTGCCGTGAGAAAAAAGGACAGTCCACCAAATAACTGGCATACAAGTGCAAAGGAGGAATGTTATTTAAAACCCACACTTACTCTACCTCTCACTACCTTCTAAGATGGGGGGCAACATTTGCATCCATGAGAAAATAAGTCTTCCTGTTGCTCTCTTTCCTCTGCAGAGACTGGTGGAGGAAGGGGACCAGCAATTCCCCTGACAGTTCTCCTTTGCTGTTAAAGGAGACATTGATGAGTCTTTGGATCTACGAAAGTAAACTCTGCCCACAAGAGGCAGTGAAGAGTTAAATTACTGAGCCCAATAACAGAAAAGTGAATGAATTTCCTAGCAGAGCCCGAGGGTGTCTGGCAAAACAGGGCTGCAAGGAGAGGACTGAGGGGAGGTGGCTAAGCAACATGCAGATCTGGAGCTTCCATTGCTGTAAAGCCACAGTCAAGTCTGCCCACAAAACATATGTACATTGTTGATTCTCTTTTTTGAGGAGGGTAAGCAAAGAGAGGGATCATGGAAAAGTGACCAAGTTTCTATCTGGGTCAGCACTGAAAAGAGGGAGAGAGGATGAGATGCACACATAGTGCTGAAAGTTCACCAAAACAGAGACTGGGCAGAAGTACCTATGAGAGAATCTGCCATAGGTAAATACACAGACGTTTTCACCGGTGGTGTTAGACTATGCACTGAATGTGGAATGACAAACACAGCAGCTTTACATTTTAAAGGATAAGTTGACCTCTTAATACATACCTAAGTCTTATGTCTCTCCTGCCAAAGGCGAGAGATAAATAAGGTTCTATATTTTAGGAAAGCATTAAAAAAAAAGTAATGTTCTTTAGACTATAACTGGCATAATTCTAAAAGTTGTGGTCTACATCAGACCACGTAATGAGATTCGAGAAATCCTGGTAGACCCCTTGTCTATGTCCAGGAGTTGAACTTGAGGGCTGATGCATTTTTACATAGAGAAAATCAGGAGAGTGAGGGCCCTATAGTAACCCTCATTACTGTTGTCTTCTAGTAGGGAAAGGGAGGGAGGAGAGAATGGGGGAATATTGAATATTTTATTTTATTATTTATTTAAATTCAGTTAGCCAAGGTATAGTACATTGTTGGTTTTTGATATTGAATCTTGAGGTAGGAAGCCCAGATTCATAAACTTGATGTTAAGAAAAGGGTCTTAGAGTCAGGGGGGCCCTGGGTGGGATCCCCTGCTACATGCTGCTGCTGAACACGGAGAGCTGCCCTCGGTCAGGAGGTACCAAAGGAATGGCACAGAGGATTCACATCTAAACTTGCTTTTGTTCCCTTGAATACCTAGACATGGTTCCTCATAATTTTTTATTTTCCTTTAATGTCAAAGTGTAATATGAGTATTTGTTTTCACCATAAACGATGGCTGCAAAGTTTGGTTCTTGGTAATCAAGATACATATTTGCTCTGTGGAGTTTAAAAATAAAATGTACCTTGATTCATATTCATTTATCCTTGATAAAATTGATGCTTTCTTGGAAATACTTCTAATTTGAGTGCATTTATAAAGAAATCGGGAGTTTTCATAGGCAATGACTTTTTATGTCTGTCAGGAATGCAGCACTGGTAGAAAGAGAGTGATTTGACGTATCTGACTGCTTATACACACAGCCTCCATGGTGATCTACACAATATTTTAGTAAAACTTTGTAATTAAAATTATATTTTTCAGGTACAGATTTAATTGTCCTGCTCATAAAAATGTTGGGTCAGCATATTAGTTTAAATAAGTAAAACCCGCCAAAATATTATTACATTTTAAGGTAAGTCATACATTTAAAAAATCATTATATAATTTTATATCATATATTATCAAGTATATTTATTACCTCAGAAAGATCAGTCCAGGCATTATTATGCTAACCATTCTTCCAAAATACCTTATGCTGTCCACCTTTTTCAGACTCTCTCTCCTTTTTTTTTTTTTTTAATGCCATTTGCTGGATTCTCTTTGATTGTTGCCTAATGAAATCTGCTTATTCTACAAGACCCAGCATAAATGTCACTTCTCCCAGCAAAGCCTCCCTGCTCATCATTGGTCATGACCCTTCCCCCTGTTGCACGTGGATTCTAATCATATTCTGTCTTAGGTTATGGTAATTGACATATATTGACAACTCTCTTATTCTATACACTCTTTTGGGGCCAGAATAAATGTCCTATGTATCTTTGATTCTTTTACAGGGCCTTCTATATAACTGTCCTCAAAAATATTTATTACGGGGGGCACCTGGGTGGCTCAGATAGTTAAGCGTCTGCCTTCAGCTCAGGTCATGATCTCAGGGTCCTAGGATTGAGCCCCTCACTGGGCTCCCTGCTCAGCGGGGAGCCTGCTTCTCCCTCCCTCTACAAAGCCTGCCCTCTGCTTGTGCTCACTTGCTCTCTCTGTCAAATAAATAAATAATAAGAATATATATTTGTTATGTAAATGAATATACTTTTATTGTTTTAATAATTAAATAATGAAAAATTAAATCAAGTTATTGAATAAACCTTTATAGTTTTCAAATTACTAATTTGAATGCAAAACAGTGGTCAATGTTTCATGTGTCAATATTCATTACAGCATAGGTTGTATTTGCAAAAAGAGACTCCATTTCCTTGACTGGTTATTTATGAGGGAGTATGCTCACAAATTCAGCTGCAACTAGGTAGGTTCTCCTAGCTTGCTTCCAGTGATATTAGGGAAAAACAACAAACAACAACAACAACAACAAAAACAGAAACCCTTGACTGGGTATCAAAAAACTAAGTTCAGCTAGCGAGCTTTTGTTAAATTATCTTTTTAAAATAATGTTTTGTAATCTAGTCAGAAGCTTTAACTTCAAGTAGAAGATAGAAATAATATATTCTGCGCATGCACCTGGATATTTCAGAGATATTTCTATTTTATAACCCTTCTTACATAGTAGAGAATTCTTTGCCAGCATGTATGCACCTAGTGTACGTCTTTACAAACACAACAAAAGTAGACATCTGTACCTTCAGTGTTCATGGCATTTAGAAAGTACCTACCTGCTACTCATAACTCAAACTGAAAAATTTGCTCCTAGCCCTAAAAATCAGAAGTGCAGCAGGAGAGCAGGCATTATTTTAGATGAGACTTTTTCTAAATGTAAGAGCAGTGACTAGAAATTTACCCCTTCACTGAATACTTAGGTGTTTGCCACAGCTGTAAGTATATCCTGGATTATAAAGAATATCAGTTGTAATGATGTTATAGAATTGACTGAAGGGTTTATTGAATGGAGTAGATGAGCTCTTTAAATTTTTTTCCAACTCTGATTTCTATTGTTCTTGCCAAGTATTGTTAAAGGTTTACAGAAATGGGCAAAGTTTTTGCATTTAAAACTTCATGATTTTTCAATTCCTTTGTTTCTTAAGTTTTTATTTAAATTCCAATTAGTTAACATACAGTGTAATATTAGCTTCAGGTGTACAGTATAGTGATTCAGCACTTCCATACATCACCAGTGCTCATCACAACAAGTGCACTCCTTCATCCCCATCACCTATTTCACCCATCCTGCCACTCACCTCCCCTCTGGTAACCATCAGTTTGTTCTCTATAGTTAACAGTCTGTTTCTTGGTTTGCCTCCCTCTCTCTCTTTTCTCCCTTTGTTCATTTGTTTTGTTTCTTAAGTTACACATATGAGTGAAATTATATCATATTTGTCTTTCTCTGACATATTTCACTTAGCATAATACTCTCTAGCTCTATCCATGTCATTGTAAATGGCAAGATTTTTCTTTTTTATGGCTGAGTAATATTCCATTGCATATATACACCACATCTTCTTTATCCATTCTTCAGTCTATGGATAATTGGGCATTTCCATAATTTGGCTATTATAGGTAATGCTCCTCTAAACATCAGGGTGCACATATCCCTCTGAATTAGTATTTATTTTTTATTTTGTATTTAAAAACCTTGTAGTGTAATTGCTGGATTATAGGATAGTTCCATTTTTAACTTTTTGAGGAAACTTCATACTGTTTTTCAGAGTGGCTGCACCAGTTTGCATTCCCACCAGCAGTTCAAGAAGGTTCCCCTTTCTCTTCATCCTCACCAATACCTGCTGTTTCTTGTGTTGCTGACTTTAGCCATTCTGACAAGTGTGAGGTAATATCTCATTGTAGTTTTGATTTATATTTCCCTGATTCCCTGATGATGAGTGATGTTGAGCATCTTTTCATGTATCTGTTGACCATTGGATGTCTTTTTGGAAGAATGTCTATTCATGTCTTCTGCCCATTTTTTAATTGGATTATTCATTTTTTGGGTGTTGAGGTTTTTTTTTTTTAAGATTTTATTTATTTATTTGAGAGAGACAGAGAGAGCACACAAGTGAGGGGGAGGGGTAGAGGGAGAAGCAGGCTCCCAGTAAGGAGGCGGACTTGGGGCCAGATCCCAGGACCCTGAGATCATGACCTGAGCCGAAGGCAGATGTATAACCAAATGAGCCACCCAGTGCCCTGGGTGTTGAGTTTTATAAGTTCTTTATATATTTTGGATGCTAACCCTTTATCAGATATATCATTTGTGAATATCTTCTCCCATTCTATAGGTTGCCTTTTAGTTTTGTTGATTGTTTCCTTCACTATGCAGAAGCTTTTTACTTTGATAAAGTCCCAATAGTTTATTTTTGTTTTTGTTTCCCTTGCCTAAAAACTAGTAACCAAAATAAAGAATGCTAGTATTTACAGTGGAAATTATACATATATTTATGGCAAGACTTCTGGTTTTTAGGGAATCCTATGTACTTCTATACCCAATTGAGACAATTTTTCTGCAAAGTGTATCAGGTACCAGATATTTGTAGACATACTAATTTTATAGGGTGTTAGATCTGGAATCTAATAAGAAGTAGAAATCTCAGCTTCAGGTAGAATTTTTTTTAGTAATTAAAAGCATCGGCTGCCTAAGTTCTAGCCCCAAGTCTGTCACTTACAAGCTGTATGATACTGGACAAGTTACTCTAAGCCATACTTTCCATATCATTAAATGGTACAATAATAATAAGGGGGATTACTAAGATACATTAATTTGTGACTATTTTGTCTTGTGATGTCTTCATTTGGTTTTGGTATTGGGGTAATGCTGGCCTCAAAAACAGATTAGAGACAGGGGAGAGGAAAGATGGCAGAGGGGTAGGGGACCCTATTTCACCTGGTCCCCGGAATTGAGCTGGATATCTACCAGACCACTCTGAGCACCCACAAAATCAGCCTGAGATGTAAGAAGATCTGGATCTCTACCAACAGAATATTGCAGGCAGTTGGTGTCGAGGTTCAAAGTGGGGAGCCATGATTCTGTGGGCAGATATCGGAGGATAAATGGCAGTGGGAGGGTGCCTGGCCATGGGGATCCTACACCTCCGGTGAGCGACAGCCTGGTGCACTGGGGACGGGCACAGATTCGCAGACCGGTAGCGGGGGAGAAAGGACTTTAGGGCAGCCCCTGGGGAGGAAACCTGGAGTGGCGGGGTCGCACTTGTGAACTGCAGCACCCAGGGCAGAAACCTGGAGCAGCGGGGTCACGCCTGCTCGAACTGGGAGTGGCTGGTGGTTTTAGAAGCACAAAGGACAGAGACATGCTCCGACCTGGAGGCAGGACTGGGAGCACTGCAGAGGGGCACACAACCAAGGCTGCTGCAGTTTATAACAGCACGGACAGAAACGGAGACAGTGTGGCCTGGAGAGCTCACTGAAGAACAGACTGCGATCTCTCTGCTCTGAAGCAGAGGGTTGGAAATGGTCTCTTCTGCCCTGACTTGCAGAAGAGACATGGAAAGCCACTAGGAAAAGCTGCCAGAGAACAAAAGCCCCCAAAACTGATTCCTACTGAGCCCACCCCCCTGCCACTCGGGGGCAGGGCAACTCTGCCCAAACAGGGTTGCCCGAGTAACAGCACGGCAGGCCCCTCCCCCAGAAGACAGGCTGGGAAAACAAGAGGCCAGCAACCCTAAGGTCCCTAGAAAACAGGTGCATCTTGCTTGGGTTCTGGTCAATAATTCGGACTCTATACACTCCCTCAACCACCCATCAACAGAATGACTAGGAGGAGGAACCCCCAAAATAGAAAAGACCCAGAGATTATGACTTATGCTACAGATTTACAAATGGATGCAGATATAACCAAGATGTCGGAGATGGAATAGAGGCTAGCAATTGTGAAGACAATAGCTAGAATGGAGAAATCAATTAATGGCAACATAGAGTCTCTAAGGGCAGAAATGAAAGCTGAATTGGTAGAACTTAAAAATGCTATCAATGAGATCCAATCCAATCTAGATAATCTAACAGCTAGGGTAAGTGAGGCAGAAGAATGAATAAGTGACCTGGAAGACAATATAATAGATAAAAAGGGAAAAGAGGAGGCCAGGGAAAAACAACTCAGAATCCATGAAAATAGAATCAGAGAAATAAGTGACACCATGAAGCATTCCAATGTCCCGGAGAGAGTGGAGAGAGAGAGAGGACTAGAAGATGTATTTGAGCAAATCGTAGCTGAGAACTTCCCTAATCTGGGGAATGAAACAAACATTCACATCCTAGAGGCAGAGAGGACCCCTCCCAAAATCAAGGAAAACAGGTCAACACCCCGGCATGTAATAGTAAAACTTGCAAATCTTAGAACCAAGGAAACCATCTTAAGGGCAGTTAGGGAGAAGAGATTCCTCACGTACAGAGGGAGGAACATCAGAATAACGTCAGACATATCCACAGAGACCTGGCAAGGCAGAAAGGCCTGGCAAGACATATTCAGGGTACTAAATGAGAAGAACATGCAGCCAGAATATGTGACCACTAAGCTGGCCCTGCAAGAAATATTAAGGGGGGCGCTATAAAAGGAGAAAGACCCCAAGAGTGATCTACAACAAATTTACAGGGACAATCTATAAAAACAAGGTCTTCACAGGCAACATGATGACAATTAATTCATATCTTTCAATAATCACTCTCAACGTGAATGGCCTAAATGCTCCCATAAAATGGCACAGGGTTGCAGATTGGATAAAAAGATAGGACCCATCCCTATGCTGCCTACAAGAGACTCATTTTGAACCTAAAGATACGTCCAGACTGAAAGTGAAGGGAGGGAGATCCATCTTCCATGCCAGCGGACCTCAAAAGAAAGCTGGGGTAGCAATTCTTATATCAGACAAATTAGATTTTAAACTAAAGTCTGTAATTAGAGACACAGAAGGACACTATAGCATTCTTAAAGGGTCTATCCAACAAGAAGATCTAACAATTGTAAATATCTATGCCCCCAACATGGGAGCAGCCATCTGCATAAGCCAACTGTTAACCAAAATAAAGAGTCATATTGATAACAATACGTTAATTGTAGGAGACCTCAATACTCCACTCTCTGCAATGGACAGATCATCTAAGCAGAAAATCAACCAGGAAACAAGAGCTTTGAATGATACACTGGACCAGATGGACCTCATAGATATATACAGAACATTCCACCCTAAAACAACAGAATACTCATTCTTCTCGAGCGCACATGGAACTTTCTCCAGAATAGACCACATACTGGGTCACAAATCAGGTCTCAACCGATACCAAAAGATTGAGATTATTTCCTGCATATTCTCAGACCACAACGCTTTAAAACTGGAACTCAATCACAAGAAAAAAATTGGAAGAGATTCAAACACTTAGAAGCTAAAGACCACTGCTCAAGAATGTTTGGGTCAACCAGGAAATCAAAGAAGAACTTAAACAATTCATGGAAATCAATGAGAATGAAAATACATCAGTCCAAAACCTATGGGATACTGCAAAGGCAGTCCTAAAGGGGAAATACATAGCCATCCAAGCCTCACTCAAAAAAAATAGAAAAATCCTGAATTCACCAATTAACTCCACACCTTAAAGAACTAGAGAAAAAGCAACAAACTATGCCTAAGCCACACATTAGAAGAGAAATAATTAAAATTAGAGCAGAAATCAATGAATTAGAAACCAGAAACACAGTAGATCAGATCAACGAAACTAGAAGTTGGTTCTTTGAAAGAATTAATAAGATCGATAAACCACTGGCCAGATTTATCCAAAAGAAAAGAGAAAGGACCCAAATTAATAAAATTATGAATGAAAGGGGAGAGATCACGACTAACACCAAGGAAATAGAAACAATTATTAGAAATTATTATCAACAACTATATGCCAGTAAACTGAGCAATCTGGATGAAATGGAGGCCTTCCTGGAAACCTATAAGCTGCCAAGACTGAAACAGGAAGAAACTGACAACCTGAATAGGCCAATAACCAGTAACGAGATTGAAGCAGTGATCAAAAACCTCCCAAAAAACAAGAGTCCAGGGCCTGATTGATTCCTTAGAAAATTCTACCAAACATTCAAAGAAGAAATAATACCTATTCTACTGAAGCTGTTTCAAAAAATAGAAACAGAAGGAAAACTTCCAAACTCATTCTATGAGGCCAGCATTACCTTAATCCCCAAACCAGACAAAGACCCCATCAAAAAGGAGAATTTCAGACCAATATCCCTGATGAATATGGATTCCAAAATCCTAGCTAATAGGATCCAACAATACATTAAAAGGATCATCCACCACGACCAAGTGGGATTTATCCCCGGGATGGAAGGGTGGTTCAACATTCGCAAATCAATCGAGGAGGGAGAAGAACCATATGGTCCTCTCATTTGATGCAGAAAAAGCATTTGACAAAATACAACATCCTTTCCTGATTAAAACTCTTCAGAGTATAGGGATAGAGGGAACATTCCTCAAGTTCATAAAATCCATCTATGAAAAATCCACAGTGAATATCATCCTTAATGGGGAAAACCTGAAAGCCTTTCCCTTAAGATCAGGAACACGTCAAGGATGCCCACTCTCGCCACTATTGTTCAACATAGTACTAGAAGTACTAGCAACAGCAATCAGACAACAAAAAGAAATAAAAGGTATTCAAATTGGCAAAGAAGAAGTCAAACTCTCTCTTTTTGCAGACGACATGATACTTTATGTGGAAAACCCAAAAGACCCTACCCCCAAATTACTAGAGCTCATCCAGCAATTCAGTAATGTGGCAGGATACAAAATCAATGCACAGAAATCAGTTGCTTTCTTATACACTAACAACGCAACTGTAGAAAGAGAAATTAGAGAAACGATTCCATTTACAATAGCACCAAAAACCATAAGATACCTCAGGATAAACCTAACCAAAGGTGTAAAGGATCTATACTCTAGGAACTACAGAACACACATGAAAGAAATTGAAGAAGACACAAAAAGATGGAAAAATATTCCATGCTCATGGATCGGAAGAATAAACATTGTTAAAATGTCTATGCTACCCAGAGCAATCTATACCTTCAATGCCATCCCGATCAAAATTCCAATGACATTTTTCAAAGTGCTGGAACAAACAACCCCAAAATTTGTATGGAATCAGAAAAGACCCTGAATCGCCAAGGAAATGTTGAAAAAGAAAAACAAAGCTGGGGGCATCACATTGCCTGATTTCAAGCTATATTACAAAGCTGTGATCACCAAGACAGCATGGTACTGGCACAAAAACAGACATATAGACCAATGGAACAGAATAGAGAACCCAGATATGGACCCTCAACTCTATGGACAAATAATCTTTGACAAAGCAGGAAAAAACATGCAATGGAAAAAAGACAGTCTCTTCAATAAATGGTACAGGGAAAGTTGGACAACCACATGCAGAAGAATGAAACTCGACCATTCTCTAACACCATACACAAAGATAAACGCAAAATGGATGAAAGACCTCAATGTGAGACAGGAATCCTTCAAAATCCTAGAGAAGAACATAGGCAGTAACCTCTTTGACATCAGCCACAGCAACTTCTTTCAAGATACATCTCCAAAAGCTAGTGAAACAAAAGCAAAAATGAACTTTTGGGACTTCATCAAGATAAAAAGCTTCTGCACAGCAAAGGAAACAGTCAACAAAACAAAGAGGCAACCCACAGAATGGGAGAAGGTATTTGCAACTGACACTACAGATAAAAGGCTGGTATCCAAGATCTATAAAGAACTTTCAAACTCAACACCCAAAAAACAAATAATCAAGTCAAAAAGTGGGCAGAAGATATGAAAAGACACTTCTCTGAAGAAGACATACAAATGGCTAACAGCCACATGAAAAAATGTTCATCATCATTAGCCATCAGGGAAATGCAAATCAAAACCACATTGAGATACCACCGTACACCAGTTAGAATGGCAAAAATGGACAGGGAAAGAAACAACAAATGTTGGAGAGGTTGTGGAGAAAGGGGAACCCTCTTACACTGTTGGTAGGAATGCAAGTTGGTACAGCCACTTTGGAAAACAGTGTGGAGGTGCCTCAAAAAATTAAAAATAGAGCTACCCTATGACCCAGCAATTGCACTCCTGGGTATTTACCCCAAAGACATAGATATAGTGAAAAGAAGGGCCATATGCACCCCAATGTTCATAGCAGCAATGTTTGCAATAGCTAAACTGTGGAAAGAGCCGAAATGCCCTTCAACAGATGAATGGATAAAGAAGATGTGGTCCATATATACAATGG
This sequence comes from Neomonachus schauinslandi, assembly GCF_002201575.2. Lineage (NCBI taxonomy): Eukaryota > Metazoa > Chordata > Mammalia > Carnivora > Phocidae > Neomonachus > Neomonachus schauinslandi. Next base: position 96,701,927 of record NC_058410.1, on the reverse strand, counting down.
AATATTACTCAGCCATCAGAAAGGATGAATACCCAACTTTTACATCAACATGGATGGGACTCGAAGAGATTATGCTAAGGAAATAAGTCAAGCAGAGAAAGTCAATTATCATATGGTTTCACTTATTTGTGGAACATAAGGAATATCATAGAGGACATTAGGAAAAGGAAGGGAAAAATGAAGGGAGGGAAATTGGAGGGAGAGATGAACCATGAGAGACTATGGACTCTGAGAAACAAACAGGGTTTTAGAGGGGAGGGGGGGTGGGGGGATGGGTTAGCCTGGTGATGGGTATTAAGGAGGGCACATATCGCATGGAGCACTGGGTGTTATATGAAAACGATGGATCGCAGATCACTACATCAAAAACTAATGATGTATTATATGGTGACTAACATAACATAATAAAGTTAAAAAAAAAACAGATTAGAAAGCATTCCCACCTTTTCTTCTTTCTGAAAGAGTTTTTGGACTGTTAAAGCTTTCTTAGATTTGTGATAGAATTAACAGTGAGACCATCCAGACTTGCAGTTTTCTCTTTTTTTTCTTTTTGAGGGGAATTTCAATTATAGTCTTATTTCTTCAATAATAGAGGGGTATTCATATGTTCTATTTCTTTTGGTGTCAGTTTTAGAAATTGGTGTCTTTTAAAGGTTTGTCCATTTCATTTAAGTTATCAATTTTATTGGTATAAAGTTGTTCATTGTATTTCCTTATTATCCTTTTATTATTTTTGGCCTTTTTGGCCATGTAGCTTCATCATTCTTTTTTTTTAAAGATTTTATTTTTACTTATTTATTCATGAGAGACAGAGAGAGAGGCAGAGGGAGAAGCAGACTCCCATGGAGCAGGGACCCTGATGCAGGACTCTATCCCAGGATCCTGGGATCAGGACTTGAGCTGAAGGCAGATGCTTAACTGACTGAGCCAGCCAGGCACCCTCATTCATTTTTGATATTGGTATTATTTATATCTTGATATTATGTTTTATTTTTTCATGATAAATCTTTTCAGAGGTTTATAAATTTTACTAATCTTTAAAAAACAAATTTATGTTTCATTTATTTTTCTCTATTGTTATTTTCTACATAGTTTATTTTCACTCATCGTTATTTCCTTTCTTCTCCATATTTTGGATTTAATTTGCACTTCGTTTCTAACTTCTTAAAGTGGAAGCATAATCTATGATATTAGAACTTTGTTCTTTTCTAATATAAGCATTTAAGGACTTTTATTTTCTTTTAAAGAGTTTTAGGTACATCCCACCAATTGTGTTTTCTGGAGTTTTCTTTTTTATTTCATTTGAAATAATTTCTAATCTTTTTTTTTCCTCTTTGATCCATGACTTCTTTAGAAGTGTTAGTCAGTTTCCAAATGTTTGCTATTTTTCAGGTGTTTTTGTAATTGATTTTAAACTTAATCCCAGCCAACCCCTAGCTAATTTTCAGATTTGTGAGCTAAATAAATGCAGTTATTTTAGCCACTGAGTTATGATATAGTCTTCCTTCAATATCCAGGTACCTCAATCAATCAATCAATCACCAACCCTTTGATCATTTATTACTATTAAATTTTTATTAAAATAAATGAGATATTTCCTCTTCTAAGTTTTATCTTTCTGTTTGTGCTAAATATCATTTTCTTCAACCTTCTCTGGAACCTTTTTCTAGATGTTCAGAGCATCTTTTGTATCTCCAATGTTGCCCTTTCTAAAAGTGAATCACTGTCTGCATTTTAACATGCTCAAGTATGTTTCATCCTAAAACTGTAACCCCACTTGATTCCGTGTCCCCTTCCACTTACTTCTCTTTCTTCTCACCTTTCCTTAACAAATTGCATGAAAAATTTATTTATATTCATGGTTTCCACTATTCAGTCTTCAATTTAGTGCAGTCTAGCTTCCACTCTGACAAGTTCACCATTAGGCAAACATTCAACCTTATGAAAATAAGTCTTAGAATGAAGAAAAAAATGTGTGATAAATCTTATATTCCATAAAAAGCTAAAGATGGAAAGACAAAAGAAAAACTACCATCAAAAAAATTATCTATGGGGGTGCCTAGGTGGCTCAGTCATTAAACATCTGCTCAGGTCATGATCCCAGGGTCCTGGGATCAAGTCCTGCATTGGGCTCCCTGCTCAGCGGGAAGCCTGCTTCTCCCTCTCCCACTCCCTCTGCTTGTGTTCCCTCTCTTGCTGTGTCTCTCTCTGTCAAATAAATAAATAAAATCTTTAAAAAAAATTATCTATGACCTCCATGCCTACATCAATAGATTATAATACAAGTATTTCAAATATTTACAAAATTTAAATTTTTAAGATAAAATTTAGTTAAAAGAATATGGATTAACTCTTTTACAGATAAAGAATCAAAATTTCAGAGGAGTAAATAACTTGTATTATACAGTAGAAAAAAATGGAATATAATCTTTATTTCTAAGAATCTGGGGAAAATGTTTTCTTACTCTCTGAAGTTATGTGTGTTCATAACAAACACTAATGAGATACATAATAATATTTGATGATTAAACATATTCATAACTTACAAAGATGATAAGGCAGATCAATCCATTATAAAAAGCATTTAAATAGTATGCAATGAGAGCACCTCAGATGTTTGAACAAAAACATTTGCCTTTTCACTCTTCTTATCCCCCTCAACAATGTATAGATATACAAAAGGAAATAAACTCCTAGAAGCAAAGAAAATAAGATGAATATCATCAGTGAATGACAGATTTTAAAAAATTACAAGAAGATTAAAATCAAGTGGGAATACATTGACCAATGAAACAAGTGGAGAAAGCGGCTGCTAAGAATATGTTATAAAGGACTGTGGAAGAGGTAGAAGCCAAGTACGCTTGAGAACCTAAAACAGAAAGTCAAATAATTTATAATAATCAGGTAACTTAGATAATTATTAGATAGAAAATAATCAGAGACAAAAAATAATTATGTTTACAATATATAAAGACATAAAGGTAAATATTAAATACATGATTAAAATATGAGATTATCAATATTGACTTGACAGTTTTGAAAAGTAACTAAAAAATTAAATATGTAATTATGACATAATAAAGAAGAATAGATAAGTTAAAAAAAACAAGTTAGACACAATTGAAGAAAATATTAACAAATTGGATGCAAGATCTGAAGAAAATACTCAGAAAAGAGAGAAAAAGAGATAGGATATTTAAAAGAGGTTAAATCAGGGATGCCTGGGTGGCTCAGTTGTTTAAGCATCTGCCTTTGGCTCAGTGTCATGATCCTGGGGTCCTGGGATCAAGTCCCACATCAGGCTCCTTGCTCGGCAGGAAGCCTGCTTCTCCCTCGCCCACTCCCCCTGCTTGTGTTCCCTCTCTCGCTGTGTCTCTCTCTGTCAAATAAATAAATAAAATCTTTAAAAAGGAGAGATTAAATCAAATTAATAATAGAATGAAAAATTTTGATAATTATTTAATCTCAATTCCAGAAGAAGCAGATGAAGAAAAAAAATAATATCCAGAGTGATAATGGCTCAAAAAAATGCCAGAACTGAATGAAGATTCAATCAGATGCAGGCAGTCCAAGAAATTCCAAACAAGATATATACAAGGACACTCGAATGTAGATACATCAGAGTGAGCCTGCCAATATCATACACAAAGAGAAGATCTTAAAGGCTGCCAGAGAGAAAAGACATTACCTACAAAGGAGAAGCAATTAGACTGATGTGGTCTCTTTAACAAAATAATAGAAACCAAAAAACTATGAATAATAACTTCAAAACACTGAGAGAAAACCCCAATAACCTAGAAAGGCTAGAGTTCTATACAAGTGAAATCATATGTTAAAAATAGGAGTAAAATAAAGATTTTCAGAAATCAAAAATGAGTTAGTGATCCACATACTCTTACTAAGGAAATACCTCAGAGAAAATAAAAATGATTTCAGAAGGTAGGCTTATAATTCAGGAAGGGATGGTGAGCAAAAACCGGTATCTATATGAATAAATACAAACAATGACTATATAAATTAAATAATTGTATCTAATTTCTGAAGTTAAGTTTAAATAAGAAAAACCTAAAATAATAGTTACTTGAATATAGTGGGGTATGGGTGAGTGGAGTTAAACTTTCTGGTGAATTGTTTCGATTGTAGGTAAATATGTTGACTGACTTTAATTTTGTTGACTTAAATATACATATTAAAAATACCAAATTAACACTAACATATGGAAATGTATTTTATAACTTGCAAACCTGTAAAAAGGTGAAAAAAAATGTAATTATAGAAAAAAGGCAAATAGGAATGGGAAATGACATAGTAAAAGCAGAAAAAATAAAAAATGTAATATAAGATGATATAACAAAATCAAATATATTGGTTTTCTTTTTTTTTTAAAGATTTTATTTATTTATTTGAGAGAGAGAATAAGAGAGAGAGAGCATGAGAGGGGGGAGGGTCAGAGGGAGAAGCAGGCTTCCCGCCGAGCAGGGAGCCTGATGTGGGACTCGATCCTGGGACTCCAGGATCATGACCTGAGCCGAAGGCAGTTGCTTAACCAACTGAGCCACCCAGGCACCCGATATATTGGTTTTCTTAATAAATGGCCTAAATTTTTCAATTGAAAAATCAAATTTGACAGGCTGTTATAAAGAAAGTTTACTGAATGCCTACTTGTGCAAGAAAATATGGAAGTAAAGCAAGCATGGCTGGCATGTATAGAGGTATAAGATATAATCCCTAAATAAGGCATAAAAATTTTTATCCACAATTAACCATCTTTTTATATGAGTAGGGTCCACCATATGTCTTATGGCATTTCAGCCAGAAAAGTTCTAACGAATGATAGTGGAGCCACTTCTGTGAGCTCATGGACCACAGAAAATCACACTGTGTGTCCTTTGTATTAAAATACATAGTTGAAAAATAGATTTCTTCTTTGAAACAGAAAGAAAACCTCTATAGGGCAGTCTAAAAGATGAACACTGTTGTTGTCTCAACCACACTTCATAGAACTCTCTAGCTCTTCACCTTCATGTTTCCCCTACCTTCCATGACACTCAACTTGAGTACAGACATTATATAAAGAAAAATTATTTTAGAAGGGGAGAAAGGAGACTGGAAGATGTGATCATATTAACATTTACACAGGCCTCTATAAAATAAGGTGTCTGAAAGTTCTTGAATAAAATATCTTGTACCTAAAATGAAAGTCCAGTGAGCTCCATATGGAATTTTGGCTGCTGTTGGAAGCACAGCAAGTATGACAACCTATTTTAGAAGTTTTTGCTTTCATATGATGCAATAGCTATTTGACTTGATGGGATCACCGTTGCACATGTAATAGGGCAATGCTCTAATCCACCATGACAAATCCTATTTTCCTACATGGAGGTGATTTGAACAGAAAATATGGGTCATCCTGAGCAAAAATATAGATAGGTGATTTTTAATAAGACTCCTGCTTTTTATCTCTCTTCCATCATTTTAATGTGCACAGAGTGTATCTTCCTGTAATAACTTACTCACTAGAGCTTTCAATCACATCCAGTGAATGTTTATCAATACAATGAAGTCTGCTTTAAAAAACAAATCCTGAACTTTCACTATTCCATAACACAAGTGAGTCCTTTAAATTACCTTTATTTCCTTTGAGTTTTACCACTCTCATTTGTGTTTCGTTTCTTTCTAAACTTTTTATACAAAAATATTTTTAGTTTACATCGAATGCTTGCTTAATATTTAAAGTTTAAAATTTAATCAGGTCTTAGCTAAAGTGTACTTCCTGAGAGAGGCCTTCTCTGACATTTCTATTCATGGTAGTCTCTTACTCTCAGGTCCAGTCCCCCTCTATACTGATATCCATTTTTATTTCCTTTGTAGATTTCATCATACTCTGAATTTTTAAAATCAATTTATTTTTTATTGGATTTTCCTCCCACAAGAATGTAAATTTCTTGAGATCAAGAACATTGTCTTTCTTGTTGATTCACTACCCTCAGAACCACAGAAAATGCCTGATAGATACTCGGTTTTCAACATTTATTGAAAGAATGAAATATATATTAGTTTTTGTTGCATATATATATGCTGTTTTAAATTATACTTGTTGCAGAACATTTTTATAAAATTCAGCTGAAGCCTCCTAAAATCCTAAAGTAATATATTTCAATTAGACCAACCGGCCTATGTCTTCTTGGAGTTTATAGAAATACAGGTTACTTATAAGGATGTCAGTATTTGATCTAGTTTAGGTCTATTGGTTTAGTTTAGCAGTCCCTCATTTACAGTCTAGAAGGACTCTTGATGTGAAGTGTTATGATACAGCTTATACTACCATGCTATCTAGCTGGTGGTTGGAATTCAGAAAATTCTCAACCACTGTCCATTTATTTGTATTCTCAGAAGTAAATAGAAAAACTAAAGAAATAGCTGTCATATAGCCCATAAAGTTTATTTTGCAGATAAAATATGAAGTTACTTGAGGGTCTTGATTAAAATGTTTTGAACTAGAATCCTATGCTATATAAAGTCATTGATTTATCTGGTGGGAGTGAAGGCTGGATTGAGATAAGAAGGCACTTGTACAAGAGACTAATACAGACAGATGTAGAAATGTCTGGTCATATTGGCAAAAAGAGATATCAAAGAAAAACTAAGAGTTATAATATATTCAAAAATAGTGTAGCACAAAAGTTGGAGGTTGGTGGGTGGTTTTTTGTTGTGTTTTTATTTTGTAACTTTTGCTGGTATCCTCTCCATAGTAATGACCATTTAGGGTCTAGAGTAGGAATTGAATGAGGTACCTTTAAATTTTAGAGTTTTGGACTTTGTTATCCTAATGATGTCCAGCTATTATATAAGAATAGATACAAGTCTGTTTCAAGATTAATTCAAGGAAATAATCTTTCACAAAGAATTTTACACAATTCCCTTTCTATATGAACACCACATTGAGATACCACCTTACACCAGTTAGAATGGCAAAAATTAACAAGGCAGGAAACAACAAATGTTGGCGAGGATGTGGAGAAAGGGGAACCCTCTAACACTGTTGGTGGGAATGCAAGCTGGTACAGCCACTTTGGAAAACAGTATGGAGGTTCCCTCAAAAAGTTAAAAATAGAGTTACCCTATGACCCAGCAATTGCACTAGTAGGTATTTATCCCAAAGATACAGACATAGTGAAAAGAAGGGGCACATGCACCCCAATGTTCATAGCAGCAATGTCCACAATAGCCCAAATGTGGAAAGAGCCAACATGCCCTTCAACAGATGAATGGATAAAGATGTGGTTCATATATACAATGGAATATTACTCAGCCATCAGAAAGGATGAATACCCACCATTTGCATCGACATGGATGGAACTAGAGGGGATTATGCTAAGTGAAATAAGTCAAGCAGAGAAAGATAATTATCATATGGTTTCACTCATATTTGGAACATAAGCAATAGCACAGAGGACCATAGGGGAAGGGAGGGAAATCTGAAGGGAGAGAAATCAGAGAGGGAGACGAACCATGAGAGACTAAGGACCCTGGGAAACAAGCTGAGGGTTTCAGGGGGGAGGGGAGAAGGAGAGAGGGTAACAGGGTGATGGGTATTAAGGAGGGCATGTGTTGTGATGAGCACTGGGTGTTATATGCAACTAATGAATCATTGAACACTACATCAAAAACTAATGATGTACTGTATGGTGGCTAACTTAATATAATAAAACAAATATTTTCTGTGTTATTTACAATTTTCATCAAAAATCATATCCTAAGATTTGAGTAGATTCACCAGGACAAAATGCCATAAGGGAAGCTTCTAATGTTGTCATTTTGGGGCCCAACCTTCTTTTTGACATTTCAGGACTACAGCATATCAAGGAGTCTTCTGGATTATAAAGGTCTTCCAATATTCCAAGCTTTCCCTACTTTATATTTTAATTTTATGTATATCCTCCTGGACTCCAGCAGCCGTTCATCAAAAATACTAGGGAAAAATTAAATTCCTTCTCCAGAGAGCAGTAAATATTACAGATAAGAAGAAAAGCAGAATGTGGTGAAACCAAAGATGGACATTATGCAAATGGTGGATTACCTTGGTCTATTCAGCTTCCTGCAGATTCCTGATTAAGACACAGAAGTAGAGAAACTTTTTTTGTGAGTAGAGCCTTATATCTTCTGTCCATCAACATAAAGAATTTCAAATTGTTTTAAGCATGGGAACACCATATAGTAATATTATGCTGCCATAATATTAATAGCTTTCACAATGGGAAGACCCATGTCACTGAAAAAAGACTTTAATTTCTTTTAGCTAGCTATTTAATATGGCAGCACTATTTGTAATAGAAACCTCTTGACTTAGTAAGAGGACGCCCTGAGCTGTTAGTATATACCAACAGCAGTTTATAATATTATTTATTTTCTATTAGATAGTTGTGTGATATTGTATAAGTTATTAATTAAAGAGAAGTATGATCTATCATGTAGAGTTGCTGGGAGGCTTAGATATAATGCATATGTAGCTCATAGCACAGTGACATACATAGCAGGCATTGATGTAGGAATAACCTCCACGATCAACCTTACCAATTCATCTGCTTTTATACATATATAACCCCTTAATTTTTTTTCAGTTAGCTATTCAATACTTTGCTTATTTATTAGCAGTGACTCCACTATCTCTCTCTCGAAACATCTGCCCATTGACTCCCATTGTTAAAAATACCCAGCTTATCCCATCAAAAGGAGGTTAGTACTATTTTCAGACACTAAGCAGACAGAAAAATAATTGATCCATTGTTGCCATCAGTTCCTTTTTTTTTCAAACAGCATGGAAGCTGATGGATGGCATAGGATGTGGGATGATGTTTCTCCATAGCAGCAGGGATATTCCTGCTGGTCTCTGCCCCTGCCAGCACCATAGTGATGTTTCACAATGAGCACCAAGAATGCAACTCTTTCTGTTCATACTCCCATGCTCAGTTATTGCTCCACAAAACACAGCCACTATGCCAGGGATGCTGGTGTGCTAATATAATCTCTCCTACTGTGTTCTTTGGTCTTTAGAGTGTCAGACTTGCTGCCATTCAAGTACATTATTGGAATTCTTCTCTGACAGCAGACTTGGCTAGGAGATGAGGACAGGAACATTGTTAACTGCTGTGTCCCTGGCACCTAGATCTGTGCTTAGTCCTTAATAGATGTATGAATGGATGCATGAATAGATGCATGAATGAATGAATGAATGGAAAGATGGATGAATTCACTCAGCTCTCACTGATATTGAATCTTAATGGAACATGACTCAAGGTCTTGAACTTTTCTCTTCCAAAATGCCTTAAGCAAATTGGTCCATCTCTCCCCCGCCCCCAAGATCAGCTCTGTACACCAAAGGTTTTTTGTAAGAGGTCTGCTCATTTCCACCTGTGAAAATTTGCACTAAACCTTTTTTAGTGTTATTCATAATAGGGAAATTTTTATTTATCTGGAAATTTCATATATGACTAATATCCCACATTTAATTAGGCTAGTTGGCTGCTGCATTAAAATAATGTTTCAAGAAAGAGAATATCAAGAGATTTATTAGAGCTTTCAAAATACTAGGAACCCTCAAGTAGCTACATATACACCCAAAAGTTATGAACATTTGTGGCTAAATTATATGAAGGTAAATTGAATAAGCAATGGGATATATGCAAACAAGATCCTTCTTTTAATATCTTATTGTAGGAAATTCTTGTTACCAGGCTTTGAGAGCCTAAAATGGGGGTGATTGTCAACAAAATAGTATATCAAGATAGCTTTATCAGTTCAAGTTAAAAAAGTTTCTGATCATTGTTGAGTCTTACTGAAACTGTCTCTTCTCCCTATAAATATTCAACCAGAGGCCCTTTGGATTGCTTACTATGGATACTGGAAAAGGGGTTTCTGCATTGGCAGAGATTAAAATCCACAACCAATAATATCCCTCCCAATATGAAGAATCTATCTATCTATGGTTAGTATTGTGGTTTCAGTACAGTTACTATTCACTTTCTAGTGTAAATGGCTAATACATACTTCAAATAGATTTCTGCTTAAAATTAAAAACAAATAAAAAATGTTAACAAATGCACATTTGAATCTTCACATAATGTAGTCATCTATGTAGCAACCACCTTGCCAAATGCTTTTGTGGTTGGCTATCAGTGACAACTGCTTTTCAGGGAGAAAAAAATATACCCGGGGGAAAAAAAAAACTTAATTTTTTTTCTTCCATCTTTTTCTTTTTTTTTTTTCTCATGTTTTAATGCTTCATTTTTTTTTTTTTGCATTTCTAAATGCTTGAGGGCATTTGCTATAATAGCAAGAAGTTTTTCTCTTTTTTTCTGTGATCAGTATGTGTTCAGAAAATGATTATGGTTGAGTTGTCAGAAGACTTCAGTGACTCCCACTGAGAGGAGGCTGGGCTAATGCAGCAGGTCATACACTTGAGTATAAATCAGAAGCATCTGGGGGTCTTGATAAACTACAGCGTGCTGAGGCCCCTCCCTGGAGTTTCTGTTTCGGCAGGTCCGCCCAGCAAGTTCCTTGGTGCTGCTGTTGCCGGTCTAGGATATACTCTAAGAACTGCTTAGGTAAGGAGTTTCATCTCACAATTCTGTCTGGGTCTCAGTTTGACCTCTAGTTGTGGGGCAAATGTACTCTCCAGGTTCTGTCTATGAAGCAATACTTTTAAAGTATTCACCTTTTTCCTTAATCGCTCATGCATTTACAATAAATTTGAGTCATGTCTTTATTTTTTATTGTGAAGCAGTCAGTGCTCAACACATTTTATGTTAGGAGGGAGTGGGTAGGTAGGAGAGAAGCAGGGAAATACAACTTTCATCTTGTAGTTTGATTGCTTTCAGTGATTCACTTGCAGGTCATAGAGAATTACCATTTCATCAATAGGGAGTGTTTTTCTACATGAAGATATTCCTCCTTTCAAAGTAATGTTGCCTTGGGGATTTGAAGGTCTACTGAATTCTGAATATTTTACTTGGCCTGGATACATAACTGAATATTTTATTTTGTGAAGCGTATTTGTGTCTATTCAGTGCCTTCAGTGATTCTCTCTCTACCTATGCTGACTCCAGAGGTGACCTCTTAAGAGCACTGCAGCTAATTCCTAAATTATCAGACACCCCCTTCAAGTCTGGCCTTTTTAATATCCACTTCAAACCTTCTTCACATTTGGGTGTCCTTGTGATCTTTTGCCTCTTGCTTGTATTCTGACTTACTAACTGGCCTCTCTCTGTGACTTGATGCTTCTGTTGAACTGTCTACTTGGCTCTGACATTCAGCTTTCCCCTTGGTTCTGTGCTCTGAAGCCTATGTCCATCCCATTCCCCCCTGTCCAGCTCAGGTCCCAGCACTCTACCCGAAGTCCAGGCCTCTAGGTGTCTATTTCTCTGTGGGTTTTGATAGAGCTTGCTAATTTTATTTTATACATGTTAACATGTAACTCTCCATTTGCTAGGAGAGATGTGTTGCCTACTGTTTAGGAGAATAAAATTCTATTATCTAGTGTTATACATTATTGCAATTACATTAGCATATATTTTCAAGATCGTTTGAACTCAATATATATCCATTACCACATTTTTAGTTTCAAGTGATAGAAAACCAAGCCCACTCTAAATTTTTTTTAAAGATTTTATTTATTTATTTGACAGAAAGAGACACAGCGAGAGAGGGAATACAGGCGGGGGAGTGGGAAAGGGAGAAGCAGGCTTCCCGCCGAGCAGGGAGCTGGAAGCGGGGCTGGATCCCAGGACCCTGGGATCATGACCTGAGCCGAAGGCAGACGCTTAATGATGGAGCCACCCAGGCGCCCACCCCCCAACTGTAACTTAAAGATTAATTTTATGGCTCACATCAAGGGAGAAATTAAGAGAAAGAATGGCTTCAGGTGAAATTGAAGTCAAAGTTTGAAGTCCTAACACCAAGGTCTGGTTTCTCTCTGAGTTTTTTAGTTCCACTTCTTCTGGTTCGTTCTTTTCTCAGGGAACTCTGACTTATTGCAGGAAGTCTAGCCATATAAATTCACACTTCCATGTTCAGTGGAAAGAGAGCATGCTCTTTCTCTGTTTCCCAAAGACCCTGAAATCTGCTCCAAATGGCCTGACTGAGGTCATGTGCTCACCTCTGCCAACTGCTGTGGCCACCGTGGACAGCAGAATGCCAAGGACTCATTAATGCCAATGAGTCAGGCCTGAGAGTCCATCCCAGTTGCTGAACTAGGAAGAGATCCAGTGATACCACCTGACAAACTGATTGCTGATGAATGAATCCCACACAAAAGATAGAGGTGTCCCTCCCTTGTATACTAATCAGAGGATGGCTAAAGGTTTTAAAACCTCCTTTTTATGTCCTGATCCTTTATTCTTTCTGTCTCAGACCGTAAGTCATCAATATTTCTGATCCCCCTCATTTTTTTAGAATGCAAAAAAAAAAAAAAAGAAATGCTCCTTGTTATCATCAAGATTTAGAAGATATATAATATTTAGAGATAAATTTTTCATGTAACAGAATTTTTTGATTATTTTTTTTCTGCTATGCTTACTTAAAATATAATCAGAACTAGAGTTTGAATGTGAGAATTTTGGAAGGGTAGAAAATAATTACATCAGTGGCACTTTGAAAAAAATCCAATATTGTTGGAATCAGTAGACTATCGTGAAAGCTGTAGAATCTCTCCTGTCAAAAATCTATAAAAGAGGAGACCAACAAAATTAACTAAACAATCAGAAATAAGGATAACTCACTTAATGTGCCAAGAATAAAATTTTTTTATGAGCCTATTCTTGCATCTTTTTTTAATTGACATATACTTGACTTACAACATTGTATAGATTTAAGGTTTACCACTGTTGAATTTTGATACATTTATATATTATAATAGGATGCTACCCTAGCCTTAGCTAACACTTTCATCACGTCATATAATTATTACTTTTTTTGTGTGGTGAGAACATTTAAGATGACCTCTTAGCAACACTGAAATATATAATGCAGTTTTGTTGACTATAATCTCAACCCTGTACATCAGATCCCCAGAATTTACTCATCTTCTAATGGCAAGTTTGTACCTTTGACCCACATTTCCCTAATTCCCTCTCCACCCCCAGCTTCTGGTAACCACCCTCTACTTTCTGTTTTAGATTCCACATATAGATGATATCATACGATATGTATCATATTCCTGTATCTTAAGGGATTTTTCACATTCCTGCACAGATTCATCAGAATAGTCCATTTTAAAATAAAGTGACTGCTTACCCACCTTTTAAAATTTCCCTGTCTCAATTCTCATCACACTTTAGAATATATCCCAAGTCCTTACTGTGGCCTACACATCCTGGAATGGTTTGGCCTTGTTACTTTTCCAGCTGAAGCTTCTGCCTCCCTCCTGTTCACTCGCTCATTCTGCTAGAACTGTATCAGCTGGCTCTCAACACCTCCCAGTGTCACACCCACCAAACATGTGGCTGCCATAAAGTGTTCACATGCCCTATTCCTTGTTCCCCTGACATATGTACTTGGCTTGCTCCCTTGCTTCCTTCTTCATTGCATGAGTCTCTGCTCCAGTTTCATCTCCTCCGAGTCCCCTCTGTGTCTGTCTTATTTAATGTGGCACCCCCAACTCATGGTTCCTTATCCTGAAATCTGCTTTATTTCCCCCCTGCCACAGACTGAAATATAAGACATTATAATCTATATAATTTTTCCTTTAATCGATGCTCTCCCATGAGTAAGTTTGTCAGCTCTAGAGAAGCAAGGGCTTTATCAAATATTTTAGTGCTGTACACCCAGCTAACAGAACAATTCCTAGTCTGGAGTTGGCTCTCTATGATTATTTGTTGAGTAAATAAATGAATTAGCTTTACATTTCACCTTCTTTCTTAGTAGTTGGTAAAGATTTTCAAAGTGAAATTTTCCTCAAGGTGATAATTTGTGAGTTGTATGAAAACATCTCCGGCAGATAAAGAGTGCCACAATTCTGGTTCATGTAGGTTTCCTAGGAGACTGATATTTTGTTCAGCAACATGGTTGAGTCACAATTCGAACTTCTGCTGTCATTTTGACATCTAGACCTGGGAAATGCTTGTTTTCTCCTTCTGAAGGTTTTGAGGTTTTGGAAGTCAAGTCCTTCTCGACTGTGAGGAACTAAGGAATGCTAATACTAATGAAAACATGATAATGGTTTTGGCTGTATATTTTTTTTCTAATCTTTGCCTCCATAAAGCCCATGAATCTTAAAATCTAAAAGGAATGATGATAAGGGTAAGAACTTTTATGAAACCAGTCTTGAAACAAACAAAAATGATAGCATTGTAAAACACTGCCTTCCCAAAATTCATTTGTAAATTGAATTGTTTCAAAGTTGGGATACTTTCTCCCAGGTAGACAAGACATACATGCTGATTAGTTTCCCAGCCCAGTGAAGCTGTCTAACCCTTAGGTACCTGAAATATCATTGCTATTGTTTAATTTATGCTTGACACTATTCATCATATTGTTTCTGTAGGATATTTCATTGCTAATTATATACTTCAGAATTAAACTCTTCAGCTTCTCCCATTTGGGCTTCAGGGGGCTGGAATTAGAAACACTTGCATAAAACATTTTAGGTCTTTATCCCTTATATCTGGGTGTTCTGAATTAATTAATAAGCCAGCTGCTTTTCTCTCCCCTACCTCCTGTTGGGAGATGGGGTGAGAGACGGTTTCAGGTGGGAGTTTCTCCTGTGGGGAGGTCTAGATTTGAACCTACATAGATAAGGATTAGTTGTTTGTATAATATTCAAGGACTTGCCTATGCATATACACTTAGAGCCAAAAAATTGTCAATTTTCATTGTGTCATACACGTTAAACAGAAGCATGAGACTGGGGGGAAACAAGAAGTAGGAAGATGAGGGGGCTAAGTTTGTTCAAAGTGCAGAGTTGTAAAAGGAAATGGAGGTATAGCTGTCTTTTCAAACTCTTAGGACGTATCTATTATTAGATAGTATCTCCAACCCTGCAGCTGACCTAAATTCTTAAGGAAACATAAATTTCAGAAAATCAGTCAATCATTTATCTAGAGTTTGGATCTTTGTGAAACTAATCCTAAAGATTGGGGGAAAAAAGCTTCATGCAAAGGCATGCCAGAAACTTTCTTATACCTTTACCCTACAAGTCTATGAGAGCAAGGATATCTGCTTGTTTTGTATACTACTGTATCCCGGTGCCTAGAATTGGCCCACAGTACATACTCAATAAATATGTATTGAATAATTTCATAAGACACAATGGTTCCCCTCACTAGGGAAGCCAAAGAGGGGTGACAATGTCTGTTTCCATCCCTGACATCAAGTACACCAGCAGGTACTTGTCCTTACCCTAAGTACAGCCAGAGAACACGCCTGACAAGGAGTTTGAACCTGGAGAAAACAATGCTCATCAGTTTAGATATTATTCACAATAGCAGTCGTGGCATCAAAGGTCTGAGTGGTAGTTTCAAGTATCTGTTTCGGTGGCCTGACAGTCCTGCCCAGTATCATGGTAGCAAGACCAGCAGCTATGTCTTAACCCCTTTTCTTGGCCTTGGGTTGTGTTTCTCACAGTCTGTCCTTCCTTTGGGTCTGACACATGTTTAAATTTGGTTTTCTAACTTTTCTATTGGGTCTTTGTGGTACCCACTATTATTATTTTATTGAAGAAGTTAGCCAAAGCTTGTTTCTGTTGCCTGCACCCCAGAATTTTAACTGATTTCAGACAGAAGATAAGAGATCCATAGAAATGAGGAGTTAGGATTAGGGGAATAACAGGAAGGAAACACATTTCAATGGACTGTGGGCATTAGAGAAAGCATCTCAGTCCTTGGAACTGGAGAGAAATCCGAGAGAAACTGGTTTTACAGGTGGGTACTTGGTAACAGGATCCATTAGGTAAAAGGCTAATTATAGAATCCAGCTATTAAGTCAAGGCTGGATTAGGAGACAGTTTTACTTTAAGACTGAGTCATTACTAGTCTCAGTTTGCAACTGCGAGGTAGAGTTCTGGTTCCTGAGATGCTTCAAATCAATATGTAGACATACCTCTTTCTCTTTCACTTCCAGTATAGTTAGTATCACTATCATCCTCCAGTTATCCCAAATCAGAGCCCCAACATCTTAAACAGCCTCCCAGCCTCTACGGCCTTGGGCATCTTATTCAATTAATCATTTCTCAATCCCCGCTCTAACTGCCTTGGATCGAGTAATTATCATCTCTCCTTTAAACTATTACAATAGCTCCTTAGCAAGAATTGTCTCACCCTCTAAACACCGTCCCAATACAATATTTCTTTTTGTTATCTGATTGCTGAGGCTAAGACTTCCAATACTATGTTAAATAGTAATGATGAAAGTGGACATCCCTGTCTTATTCTTGACCATAGAAGAAAAGCTCTCAGTTTTTCCCCATTGAGGATGATATCCACTGTGGGTCTTTCGTATATGGCCTTTATGATGTCGAGGTATGTTCCCTCTATCCCTACTTTGTTGAAAGTTTTTATCAAGAATGGATACTGAATTTTGTCAAATGCTTTTCTGCATCTGTCAAGAGGATCATATGGTTCTTGTCCTTTCTTTTATTAATGTGGTGTATTATGTTAATTGATTTAGAAATATCAAACCACCCCTATAGCCCAAGAATAAATCCCACCTGATTGTGATGAATCATTCTTTAATGTATTGTTGGATTTGATTTGTTAGTATCTTATTGAGAATTTTTGTATCCATATTCATCAGGGATATTGGCCTGTGATTCCACTTTATAGTGGGGTCTTTGTTTGGTTTTGGAATCAAGGTAATGCTGGCCTTGTAGAAAGAGTTTGGAGGGTTTTCTTCCTTTTCCATTTTTTGGAGCAATTTGAGGATAGGTTTTAACTCTTTTTTAAATGTCTGGTAGATTCCCCTGGGAAGCCCTCTGGCCCTGGACTTTTATTTATTGGGTGATTTTTGATTAGGGACTCAATTTCTTTGCTGGCTATGTGTCTGTTCAAGTTTTCTATTTCTTCCTGATTCAGCTTTGGTAGTTTGTATGTTTCTAGGAATTTTTCCATTTCTTCCAGATTGCCCAGTTTGTTGGCACATAATTTTTCATCATATTCTCTTATAATTGTTTGTATTTTTGCAGTGTTGGTTGTGATCTCTCCTCTTTCATTTGTGATTTTACTAATTTGGGTCCTTTCTCTTTTCTTTTTGGTAAGTTTGACTAGGGGTTTATCTATTTTATTTATTCTTTCAAAGAACAAGCTCTTAGGTTCATTGATCTGTCCTACTGTTTTTGTTCTTGTTTTTGTTTGTATATTGTTTATTTCTGCTCTAATCTTTATTATTTCCCCTCTTCTTCTGGCTTTAGGCTTTATTTGCTCTTCCTTTTCTAGATCCTTTAGGTGTGAGGTTAGGTTGTGTATTTGAGACTTTTCTTGTTTCTTGAGTTAGGCCTATATTGCAATATACTTTCCTTTTAGGACTGCCTTTGCTGCATCCCACAGGTTTTGGAGAGCCGTGTTTTCATTTTCATTTGCTTCCATGTTTTTATTTCTTTATAATATAAATAATATAATAATAATAATATTATTATTATATTATATAATATTATTATTATGTTATGTTAATCACCATACATTACATCATTAGTTTTTGATGTAGTGTTCCATGATTCATTGTTTGCATATAACACCCAGTGCTCCATGCAGTACGTGCCCTCTTTAATACCCATCACCAGGCTAACCCATTCCCCCATCCCCCTCCCCTCTAGAACCCTCAGTTTGTTTCTCAGAGTCCATAGTCTCTCATGGTTCACTTTCAATTTGCATGTGTCCTTAGGTCTAAAATGAGTCTCTTGAAGGCAGCATATAGATGGGTCTTGTTTTTGTTTTGTTTTGTTTTGTTAATCCATTCTGAAACCCTATGTCTTTTGATTGGAGCATTTAGTCCCTTTACATTCAGAGTAAATATTGAAAGATATTATAGAAAAGATTATTGAAAGATATTGAAAGACAATATGAAAGATATTGTGTTACCTGTAAAGTTGGCATTTCTGGTGATGTTCTCTGTTCCATTCTAGTTTTTGTTGCTTTGGGTGTTTTTTTCTTTACTCAAAGAGTCCCCTTTAATATTCCTTGCAGGGCTGTTTAATGGTAACAAACTCCTTTAGTTTTTGTTTGTCTGGGAAACTCTATCTCTCCTTCTATTCTGAATGACAGCCTTGCTGGATATTCTTGGCTGCATATTTTTCCCATTCAGTATGTTGAATAAATCTTGCTATTCTCTTCTGGCCTGCCAAGTTTCTGTGGATATAGCTGCTACAAACCTGATCTGTCTTTCCTTGTAGGTTAAGAACTGTTTTTTTCCCTTGCTGCTTTTAGGACTCTTTTCTTGTCTGTGTATTTTGTGAATTTGACTATGATATATCTTGGCAACGGCCAGCTTTTGTTGAATTTAAGGGGAGTTACATGTGCTTCTTGGATTTTGATTTCTGTGTTCTTCCCCAGATTAGGGAAGTTTTCAGCTATAATTTGCTCATATAAACATTTTGTTCCTTTTTCTCTTCATCTTTTGGGCCTTCTATGATATGAATGTTATTACGTTTTAAAAAGTCACTGAGTTCCCTAAGTCTCCCTTCATGATCCAATACCTTTCTTTCCCTCCTCTTTTCACCTTCATTATTTTCCATAATTTTTCTTCTATATCATGCCTCTGCTTCATCCATCCTCATTGTTAGGGCATCCATTTGGGTTTCCATCTCATTTATAGTGTTATTAATTTTGGCCTAATTAGATTTTAGTTTTTTTATCCCTGCAGTAAGGGATTCTCTAGTGCCTTCTGTGCTTTTATCAAGCCCAGTTAGTACCCTTAAACTTGTTGTTTTAAATTCTAGTTCAGACGTCTTACTTATATCTGTGTTGATTAAATCCCTGGCCATTATTTCTACTTTATGTTCTTTCTTTTGGGGAAATTCCTCTGTCTTGTCATTTTTGTCCAGAAAACATAAACAAAAACTAGATCCTGGATGTGTTTTGTTCTGCTTGTTAAAAGAAGCTAGATTCAGGGATGCCTGGGTGGCTCAGTCAGTTAAGCATCTGCTTTTGGCTCAGGTCATGATCCCAGGGTCCTGGGATCAAGTCCTGTACCGGGCTTCTTGCTCAGCGGGGAGCCTGCTTCTCCCTCTGCCTGCCGCTCCCCCTGCTTGTGCTCTTTCTCTCTCTCTCTCGCTAATAAATAAATAAAATCTTTAAAAAAGAAGCTAGATTCAAATAACAAAGGTAAATAATATATAAATTAAAGAATAAATTAAAAAAATAAAAATAAAAAGGAAGCTAGATCCTATTTCCCCTAGGGCTGAAGCTTTGCAGCACTCCAGGGTCAGTAGACTTGGTGCATGCAAAGGGTTTGTGCTGGTCTTCTGGAGGAGGGACCTGCTGCTCCGATTCTCAGGTGGTCTTGCCCTAGTGGAAATGAGCCTGTGTAGTGCACTGGGCAACGCTTGGTGTAGCAGCTCCAGTCTCCACTTGGTGGCGCTATTTAGCTCACTGAGGTAGATCAGTGCAGGCGGGTGGGTGGTGAAAATGGCTTCACCCCACTCTCTTGCCTCTGGAATGGGAAGTTCATGCCAGTCACTCTTCAGAAAGCCCGCACTGACAAGCAATCACCCCTCTTGTGTCCCTAGCTTCCATCAATCCCTGCCTTCACCCTGTCTGTTCCAGCTCAGCAGCCAGCACTCCTGTATTTTATCTTAGGTTTGGCTGTTTCAAAACTCTAAACTTCGGAGACTCCATGGACAGCAGTGCTGATCCTCTGGGGGAGGGTCTCGCTGAGCTGCGCCTGGTGCCGGCTTGTCCCAGAAAATAGTCACGTGACCACATGGCAGTTTGGAGTCTATGCTAAATCAAAGCACAAAGCTGACGTTAAGGTTTGCTACCCTCAGCTGGCATCCTTGTTCCTATGCTGTAAATGGGGCAGCTCATTGGAACCCACTGGTTCATTTGCCCCTGGGGAGGCTGCTTCACCTCTACCAAGTGCACTCCGAGCAGGGGAACTGTTTCTCCCGGTGCAATCCAGGGGATCCTCAGACCATGCTGCCCACACCAGGGTCTCCGCCCTCCTTCCCCACTACAGCACTGCTCAGCTTGCCAGGGGTGACCCTGATGATGGGGCTGATCTAAACTTCAGACCCCATGCTCTGCTGTTTATTAAAAAAAAAAACAAAAAACAAAAAAAAACTAGCAGTATTTAAACCCTCTCTTTTTTCACAACCAATGGTTTGGGGGGAGATATTTGCCTTGTATCATCCCCTATGTGTGTTTTCACTCTGTTTTTTTTGTTTGTTTGTTTTTCTTCTCTCTTCTCTCTTCTCTCTTCATGTTCTGGGATCCTTCCCTTCTGCAATGCCTGCAGTTCTTTTCTCCCCCATTTCCTACCTCCCACAAGGTGGTTGTTTTTTCTGCTTGTAGACCTGCAGCTTTGTCCTCTCAGTCCTCAGATCAATTTCTTGGGTGTTCAGAATGATTTGATATTTATCTAGCTGTGTTCGAGGAAGGAGGCAAGCTTAAGGTTGTCCTATGCCTCCACCATCTTAACCCCCCTCCTGTTTGCCAAAGCATGCTTATCTTTTAAATGGAAAGTGATGGAAACACTTTATAATGAAATTTAAAGTTCTTGTCATTTTCAAGGTAAGAGTTGGGAAGAGCATGTGCAAGATCATGGACACTTTAATTTTGATAGAAAAATATATGATCAAATATATTTAAATGTCCTTGATATTTATAAGACACATTTCTGAAATGAAATAACCAGACTGTTGAAACTCATGAAGTAGCGGAAGCTCTAAAAGATAAATGTACAAAATACAGACTAGAGGTGGCCTTCCTTATATTAAAGCAGAATTCAATATATGATGATTAAAAAGGCACAGAAAGAGTACATACTGGAAAAAAAGGTACAATAAACCATGAAGAAACAAAGATAAAATGTTATATAGCAAAGAAAATAGCCAAGGCAAAATTGTTATATGCACAAAGAGAAACTGACCATATGAAAATCCTAGAGGAAAGTTTTAACTCTTCCCTTAGAATTTACAATTCATGTAGAAAAATAAAGAATATCTTGCTCCATCTTCTTCAAGCTCCTTTTTAAAGAATTTATTTATTTATTTGACAGAGAGAGACACAGCGAAAGAGGGAACACAAGCAGGGGGGAGTGGGAAAGGGAAAAGCAGGCTTCTTGCCAAGCAAGCCACATCAGGAGCCTGATGTGGGGTTTGATCCCAGGACCCTGGGACCATGACCTGAGCCGAAGGCAGATGCTTAACCGACTGAGCCATCCAGGCACCCCTTTCTTCAAGCTTCTGATGCTGCTGAGAAGTCCTAAGTTGTTCTGGTGTAAAGTATTTAAATGTGAACTACTTTTTTTCTCTTTCTGAAAGTGTTTGAATTATCTTTATGCTGGTTTTGTCAATTTTAATGATAATGTTTATTGGTATGGGTCTTTTTCAATGTGCTGGTCACTGGGGGATTTGTTCATTTGGAAATTTATGCCCTTCAGTTCTGAAAAATTGTCTTACTCATTTGAAAAATTTTGACTCTTCTGATACATGTTGAGTTTTTAAATCTTTCCATATTATTACCATTTTCTATTATTGCCATGTTATTTTTGTTTATTTTCTGTACTTCTACTGATTTTTTTGTGCCCTCATAGTCTGATCTTCCAAAACCTATTTTTTTGTGGTTTGAATATCCCTCCTTTTAAATATTAGCATTCTATCAGTGTTTCACAGATAAAACATCTTTTTAAAAAATTTTTCCAATGTAAGAGTTATAGGTATTTTTAAAAGTTTTCTTCAATCTCTGATTACTTCCTTTATGTTTGCTTATTTCCATGTTAGAATGTCTCCTTAATGTCCAGTATTTCCTGATACCTGGTTATATTTAAGAGTAAGGGACTTAAAAATCATTTGAAAGCTTCAATTATGTGGGTATTGTTTGTTTACTATAGGGTGGAACAGTGCAGACTGATTAAGTAAAGACCCCACCGTTATTTTCTCTGTGGCCTTGACCAAGTAGCCTAACCTTTCTTCTCCTCACCTGGAAAGTGGTAGATAATAAAGCTGAGTCCAAAAGGTTGTTTTGGAGATCAAATGGAATGATAAGTATAAAGTTCTGAGAATAGTGCCTACCACAAACACTGTATAGATGTTTATGATGTATGTATTTTGTCTGCAACACATTTAGAAGCTTGTTGAGGGGTAGGTGGGGCTGGATCTTCTATCTTTCTTTATTTCCCTCCCTAGGCCATGGAGTTGTTCAGTGAATGTGGTGGTTGAGAATATGAGTTGTAGAGTTGAATAGATCTATTTCCAACTCCTGTCCTGCCTGTCCTTATTCTTGCCTGCTCCTTTGGGCAAGTTACCCTGTCGACCTCAGAGAGTCGGGGACCTGGGGCGGCGAAGGAACTGAGAAAAAGAGATGACAGTAGAGTGAGGCACAGGGGACCCCGAGCAAACAGCCCGAGGCCCCGAGGTTTATTTTCCATAGTCTAACATACCTTCTACAATGACAGAGGTCTATAATGATTTACAGCAGGGGCTTAGTAAGGCACATTCTTCCACGTACACAGGGTTAGTTAAGTGAAGCAGTGAGAGTGGAGAAGAAGTAAAGAGATCTGTAACTGGCTGTGATCAATTAATTGTAAACACCATTGTACTCGGACCTTAACACAGGAGAAGAGAACAAAGAAGGGAGTGCACAGTGTGCTGTTTACAGCTGGCTTCCTATCTTCTGCTGTGTACTTTAGAACAGACCACACATGTCCCAAGGGCATTTCACTCTGATCCTTACGGGTTATTTTTAGCCCTGCAATCTCAAGTTTTCTCAGAGATCTCGGAGTCTGAGCGAACATGCACCAGTGGTCCTTGTGGCGTTCTGTTTCCCACATTACCCAAGCTCACCACTCTTCAGTTTCATTGTTTCCCAGACTGAGATTGTGGTAGTACCTATCTCACAAGGTCATTTGTGTGGAATAAATGAGATGTGACATGTAAGGTGCTTGGCACATCATAAATGCTCAATAGCCTTCATCAATAATAATATAATAACAGTGGAAATTATAATTGCAAGTATGTGTGCTTGACCAGATTTACTGGTTAACTCATTACGTTTTCAGTCCCCTTGTCCTTTTCACTGATTTTTCAAATCCATTGATAAGGATTGAAATGGCATGTATTTATTGGGTAAACATGAGATTAAGAATTTTAAATCATACAGTTTAGACTAGAGCTTTGCAACCCTTTCCTGTAAAAAACATATAGTAAAAATTTTAGATGTAGGCCATATGGTGTCTGTTGCAATCACTCAACTCTGCTGCTGTACCTTGAAATGGGGCCAAGACACTATGGAAATGAATGGATGTGTCTGTGTTAAAACTGTATAAAATCAGGTGAGAGAGGTAGGAATTTGGCCTGTGGGCCTCAGTTTGCCAACCTCTTTGTACCACAAAGGTCAAGCCAAGAATGGAAACATAAGCTACATAGTCCTGCCACTGTACCAACAAAGAATCAGATGTTCTGGACGCTGTTTGGCATAGGGGAGTATTTGGCCTTTGCTTGATGCTCAATGTAAAGAACTTCAATTCTTCCCTTTCTAATAGTTCTAGAGTGTCTTCCTATAAAAGGATACCTTCAGAACCTATTCACATTAAGACAATGCTGTGTAGCACCTGTAAGTACATGCAGGACCATTACACAATTTTTTTGTTTGTCTGTTTTGCTGGATACTTCTATCTCTATGGATGAGGTCAAACCCATATATCTCAACAACCATTTTGAATCTATTTACAATTGATGGAAATGCACTAAAGTGTTTTTCCCCCTCAAAATTATCCTTATAAAAGAGATTGTGATTTTAAGGTACTCTGTAGAAGGAGATTATGAATCATTATGAAGAGATGATTCACCTAGGAGGAAAGTACATCCTCTGTAAAGGTGCAATTTGAGAAAACATTTTCTTTTAAAGTAAAATGATCATTTATATAGCCTGTTAAGTATCTTGGGTATATGTAGAGGAAATAATTTACATAGCATCAGTGAAGTATTTTACCCACTCAATATATATTTTGGCTGCATATTTTTTAACAAATAATTATAAGTTAATTTAGTGTTTAATAAGGGTATACTAACTCTATTTACCCCAGGTCATGGTCTTTTCTTTCATACTATTCTTTATGGTAATCATTTACGTGTTCTTAAGCTGTATTTTTATGAAATGGAAATATGAGGTAATAAAAGGACAATTGTGCTTATTAATCAATCAAGCAACTGGTATTCATTATTAAGTCCTAGACAGTGTTAAGTGCCTCATAGGATTTAGAGGTATATATTACAGCCCCTGCAGGAATCATGTAAGAATAATAAATGCAGGATTTCAGAGGACAGAGGATAGCAGGGTGAAAATATTTGAGTAGATTTCATGAAGAAGATGGGACCTAAAGGACAGGGTTCAAATGAATAGAGAAGGAAAGGCGTTACAGGATCACCATGAGCAAATAACTATGTAGCTCCTAGCAGTGATGCTGAGGAAATGACAATGACTGGAGCATTTGTAGCAGGTGGGAGGAAGTGGGAAATAAAACACATAAATTGTCTGATTTCAAAATCAACCATGGAGTGTTTTGTTTAGTGAATGCATGTGTGTGTATGCATACATCCAAATATATACATGTGTGTGCATATAGATGTCACATTCCAAATTGTTTAGAGCTTCCAACATATATTCAATAAAAATGAACAAGAAAAAAATAATTGAGAGAATCAGGGCAAAGGAAAAATATTGGTAAAGATAGTGGCTCATGGGGCGACTGGGTGGCTCAGTCGTTAAGCGTCTGCCTCCGGCTCAGGTCATGATCCCAGGGTCCTGGGATCCAGCCCCGCATTAAGCTCCCTGCTCAGCAGGAAGCCTGCTTCTCCCTTTCCTGCTCCCCCTGCTTGTGTTCCCTCTCTTGCTGTGTCTCTGTCTGTCAAATAAGTAAATAAAATCTTTTAAAAAAAAAAGATAGTGGCTCATACATGGTCACTGTTCCTAAATATTTATTAAATATATGAAACAATAAAATTGAGGCAATACAAATAGCGTTATGGTATTAAACATGTCATTTAACATTTTTTTATTTGTAACACTAGGAACATAATAATGACTATTAACTATGTTAGTACATGAAGTACTTGTAGAACAATGCCTACTGCAGAGCAGACTCTATATAAGTATTGACTACTGTTATTTATACCCAACTTATTTTATAATAGGTTAGAAACTGTAAGGAAATAACAAATTTGATTGTAAGGAGTTAAGTCCCATGTAAAATAATTCATTTTATTTTTGTTATTTACTTGATTTAGGGACTTTATAGAGCTCCCTGTACAACTTTAAAATAATTCCCATGGATGGGGTGCCTGGGTGGCTCAGTAGTTAAGCATCTGCCTTCAGCTCAGGTCATGGTCCCAGGGTCCTGGGACTGAGCCCCGCATCGGGCTCCCTGCTCTGCGGGAAGCCTACTTCTCCCTTTCCCACTCCCCCCTGCTTGAGTTCCCTCTCTTGCTGTGTCTCTCTCTGTCGAATAAATAAATAAAATCTTTAAAAAATAAAATAAAATAATTCCCATGGACACATCTCCAAAAAAGTGAAACCTAGCAAAATATACTAAAATAACCTAAGATAATTATTCATAATATTAATATTTGACATTCAAGTGTGTCCAATTGTCAGCACATTCCTCACTGTTTCAGATAATCTTTTCATTTTTATAACCTGGTCAGATAAACTTGAAGTGGACTAAAAGAAACATATAATAAATAATGAGGGGCGCCTGGGTGGTTCAGTTGCTTAAGCGCCTTAGTTTCAGCTCAGGTTGTGATCTCAGGGTTGTGAGATTGAACCTTGCAGCAGACTTCACACTGGGCATGGAGCCTGCTTAAGATTCTCTCTCTCCCTCTCCCACTGCCCCTCCCTCTCCTCTCTCTCTCAAAACAAACACAAAAACAGAACAAAACATTGAAGCCGTATTTTGGGACATAATAGTATGAAAGAGAAAAATGGTAACATGGTCAACAGTTATATTTTTCCCTACATTTGAAAGGTGCTCTTTCAATTTAAGCTTACTAGTGATCAGATTCAGGGATATCAAAAGGACAACTCTTAGAATAAAACAGAAGACTCAAAACTAATTGCTGCCTATGAGTTAGTTCTGATTGTATCTGTGAGCATGTGTATCACATGCTTTTTATTTGTGTTGACACTAAATTTGCTGGCTTTAAATCAGGAAGCAAGTTGAACACTTCCTGGACATAAGGAAGTAAAGGTCACAGTTACACCTGTTGTCTAGTTCTATGGAAAAATAATGTTTTTAGGAACATCATGTCACAAGGAAAAGTAACTGTTATTTGTCCCTGGATATCTTTTTTTAAAATATTTTATTTATTTATTTAAGAGAGAGAGTGAGAGAGAGAGAGAGCACAAGCAGGGGGAGCTGCAGTGGGAGAGGGAGTAGGGAGCAGGGAGCCTGATGTAGGTCTCGATCCCAGGACCCTGAGATCATGACCTGACCCAAAGTGCTTACCCAACTGGGCCACCCAGGCACTCCAGTCCCTGGATATCTTAATAAATTACAGAAATTTGGAAATATATACATATATATAAAGTATGTATTAACATAGCTGATATCAGAAATACGAACACGAGGGGCACCTGGGTAGCTCAGTTGGTTAAGCTTCCGACTCTTGATTTCAGCTCATGTCCTGGTCTCAGGGTCATGGGATCAAGCCCTACATCAGACTCCATCTCATCAGGGCAGGTGGGGAGAATCTGCTTGAGATTCTCTATCTCCCTGTCCCTCTGTCCCTTCCCCTGTTTGCGCTCTTGCTCTCTCTCTAAAATAAATACATAAATCTTGAAAAAATATATGAACATGTGCCCTGGGTACAAGTAAAGCATCCTCTCTATGTTTATAGCCTGTTGTTGAACTTCAATGAGTTAACCAACTAATATGTATAAAGTGCAGAAAGGAATGAAGGGAAGGCACACCTCCTGTTGTCAAGAAGCTTAGATTTAGATTCTGGTATATTCTGGAACCATAAACAACAAAGTGCAGAATCTGGTAAGAGTCAACTGAGTAAGAAGAACTCATTCACCGTAAAAAAAAAAAAAAAAAAAAAAGCCTTCCAGGGGAGGTTAGACTCAGATTATGACTTTGACGAATGATTAGAATTTGATTATTTAAAGGGATGAGCAGTCATATAAAGAGTAGGTAGTTATGTAGGAAAAGTTACTGAGGCTTAAGTGTGCTAGGTAAATCTATAGGAGAGTGAGTAGACCTGACTGCTGGAGTGGAAACTGCATTTAATTTAATTTAATTTATTTATTTTTAAAGATTTATTCATTTGTTTTGGAGAGAGTGTGTTTTGGCAAGGGAGGCGTGGGCAGAGGGAGAGAGAAACTTAAGCAGACTCCATACTTAGGGTAGAGTCTGACGTGGGCCTTGGTCTCACGACCTTGAGATCACAACCTGAGCTGAAATCAAGAGTCTGATGCCTAATTGACTGGGCCACTGTGGTCACCCCAAACCTGCATTTTAGAATTTATTGAGCAGTTGCTGTAGTTCCTATATGCCAGATATGTACTTTATCTCACTTGATGTGGCCATCCTTGCAGGAATTGGAGTCCATTTTCCCTGCTGTACAGGTAAGAACACTGAGGCTTAGAGGAGTGAAGTAGCATTGTCCACTTCACACATCTCACTGTGATATGAGATAAGGGAGTCAGTCTTCAGATCCCAAATCCTAACCACAGTATTGCCACTGTCATCGCAGGTTTTGATAAGCCTACTTTGAATGACAGGCCCAGAAATGTGGATGTTATCTTATGTAAACTTATAAACCACTGACGCTTATTAAGAGAGTGACAAATTATTTAGGAAAAGTTGACTGTCACAAGTTTTTAAAGGTTGCATATGCAAGATTGCAGGATACAATACGATCAGACTCCAATTGGTTAGGGCACAAACAAGTGCTTTATGTCATAGGCAGAGTGGAACCAAGACTGTTGACTGCTATAGGAGTCAGGATTATTGGTAAAATAAAAGTTGAAAGAAATGAGAGAATGGAGTTGGGTTTAAGTTGATAATAGGATATTCAAGTAAATCTTTATATAAATGTAAATATATAATCAAATTTTGAAATGAGGTGTGTTTTGGAAATATAAATCAAGAAATCACCATTAAAAAATCCAGTTTGTGCTATGAAATGAGATGAAAGCAGCTTGAGGACTGAGTCTTGGAAAAGGCGTATAGTTAAATGAGAAGCATGCGATAGTAGGAGAGGAAGAGGGTGGTGGCTGGAGCGGTGATAAGAGTATGAACCTTAACAGTAACAGAAGACAGTATTTTAGGAAGGAAAGTCAAGAGCTAACCAGAGTTAGGGTGCCTGGGTGGCTCAGTGGGTTAAGTATCTGCCTTGGGCTCAGGTCATGATCTCTGTGTCCTAGGATGGAGCCCTGTGTGGGGCTCCCTGCTCAGTGGGGAGTCTGCTTCTCCCTCTCCCTCTGCTCCTCCTCCCCATTCATTCTCTCTCTTTCTCTCTCAAATAAATAAATAAAATCTTAAAAAAGAAAGAGTTAACCAGAGTTAGATGAAATGCAAAAGAAATACGCAAACAACAGCAATGACACATGCACAAAACCACTAGACAATTTAGCAAGGCTGTCAGCAAAATGTTCAAGATGAAAGCCAAAGCATGGGAAATGAAAAGGAAACTGTCAGGAAATGATAATCCTAAAATTAGACATATTTGGGAATAACAAGCAAATTAAGATGAATATGTAACCTCGAAGAACATCATCAGATGAAATTCCTTCTTCCCACCTTCAAGTCTCTCAAATTACAGGACACTTTAGCTTATTTATGTATGGGGCAGAGAGTATGGGGAGGTGAAATAGAATAGCAGCAACAGTAGTAACAGTGGTAACAGTGGTAGAAATAATCATTAGAGCAAGATCTGCTTCCCTGGACAGGGAATAAAGGACAGCTGTGTGACAATTAGTTCTCTAATTTACAAGCCTTGAGATACTGAACAACCTCTTTGACTACTTTTAGGTCTTAATTTCCATATCTATAAAAATAAAATAAAAATACCCATCCATTTATTTACTCATGAAGTGTTAATTAAGCAATCAGTATATCATACATGGTGTTAAGGATTAGGATATGGTCTTCAGGGATTAATAATTTAGAGAAGAGGATGAAAAATAAGTTAGCAATTAGATTATAGAGTTAAGATTAACAATACAGATTTGAACAGGGTGCTGTGAGAACACAGGAGTGTGACATTTAAAATAAATGTCCAGGGGGTCATTAGAAAAAGAAAAAAAAAACAGAGGTGTGCATCCTTTGATGACATTGCTTCCTCCTCACTTTTCCTGCTCCCTTATTTGTGCCTTCTGGGGTAACATTCTGAATAAACTAAATGCACCTAAGTACCTGTCTCAGGGTCTCAGCTTTTAGACTTTGAAAACCTCATACTAGAGGTAACTAAAGAGTGATCAGGCAGAAGCCTGTGAAACTGTTTATGCAGGAATTAAAGTAATGAGAGTGAAAAGCAAAGAGAACCTGAAATAAGATAGTGGCAGTAGGAATACAAAGGAAGAAATTAATCTGAAAGCTATTCAGGAGGTAAGGTTCAAAGAGAAATTGTGAAATACAGGATTAAAATACCAAAAGAGAAGTAGGAATTGGGCATGACTTAAGGTTTTATGTTTTAGACAAGTAGGTAGATGATAATGGAGAGGTTATAGCAGGAGCAGGTGTGTGTTTGTGTATATCTGTGTGTGTGTTTATTAGTGGAGAGTACATAATGGCAGGTTGGTTTTGGCAGGCTGGATTTCAGATATCTGTGGAAATTCTAAGAGGAGATGCTAAGTAGACTACTGATCACTCGATCAGACACTCTGGAGAAAATCTAGAAATGTATATTAGGGAGCTGTTGTCCAGGGGACCACACTTGCCCAACTAGTGATAGGAGCTGATTAAGAAATATTTTTTATTTTTGTCTCCTGAATAGACATTTCTTATAATTCTTAAGGCTTCTGAGAAGATTGCAGGTGAACAAGAAACAGTTGCTTGTCCATGTGGTCAACTCAAAAGCTAATCCTTGCATTTGTTTTCCCTTATTTTCTGTTTCATCCATCTGTTCCTGTTCCTTATACCCTCTCTCTGGGATCACATTCCCAATAAGCTACCTGTACACAATCCTTTTCTCCGTGTACTATTGTGATATATAATAAAAAAAATATTTTGTCTTTGTCCCCATTTCTGACACAGAAGTCCTAAAACCCTTGGAATTTCCTAAGTGGTGAGAGCTA
Organism: Neomonachus schauinslandi; assembly: GCF_002201575.2. Lineage (NCBI taxonomy): Eukaryota > Metazoa > Chordata > Mammalia > Carnivora > Phocidae > Neomonachus > Neomonachus schauinslandi. Next base: position 96,671,487 of record NC_058410.1, on the reverse strand, counting down.
ATAAAGATGTCTTCTGTTATGTTAATGAGGTGACTTTTAGACCGTACCTAAAATAGGGACTGGTTGCCTGGAGACCCAACCAAGTGATTGGAGTTGGAACTTTCAGTCCCCTCCCTTCCCCAGTGTCTGGTGTGAAGTGGGTGGGGCTGGAAGTTGAATCTGTCACCAATGGTCAAGGATTCAGTCACTCATGCCTATGTAAGGAAGCCTCCATAAAAACCTCAAAGTATGGGATTTGGAGAGTTTCTGGGTTGGTGAACATCTGGCAGTGCTAGGAGAGTGGTGTGTCTGGAGAAGGCATAGGAGCTCCACATACTTTCCCCCTATCTTGCCTTACGCAGCTCTTCCATCTGACTGTTCCTGGGTTCATATCCTTTTATAATAAACTGGTAATCTAAAGTAAAATCTTCCTCTGAGCAAATCTAGCAAATTAATCAAATATTAGGAGGCATTCATTCGAGTCTATAGGGAGTCTGTCAGAAGCACAAGTGACAACCTGGACTTGCTATTGACATCTGAAGTGGGAAGGGGCAGTTTTATAGGACTGAACTCTTAATCTGTGGGATCTAAGGCTATATTCAAGTAGAGTGTCAGCATTGAGTTGAATTGTTGGGCACCCAGCTGGTATCATAAAAATGCTTGGTGTAGGATAAAACCCCACATCTGGTGTTGGAAGTATCGTGTTGAGAGTAAAGGAGACACATACAGGAGCAGTGTACATTTTTCTAAGACAAATACCTAGGTGAAAAGGAAGACTATAGCCATGGTAAATTTTGTAAAGGGGAAAATGACTTTTGTTTCAGCTAAATGTTCTTGGTTAAATATAAGGCAAATTGATGTGCTGAGGTTGTGGGGGGATGTGGCTGAGTAATGGTTTTCTGAGAAATGCAAAAGTTGAGACTAACAACTGAGGAGAATGGAGTATGTGCTACTTAGTGATGCTTAGGGGGTTGCCTGGGAGGCTTTCAAGATCCAGCTGGGGTAGAAACCATGAATTTCTTGGGGCATATGTCTTCCCTATTAGGTACTTTTCTGCACCAGCAACATGAATAACTAGGACATAGCTTGCTCTGGGGATGAGATTTTACAAGTGTGTGTGATGGGTAGAAAATAGTACAGAGAAGAGGGTTGTGGAGCTTAATGATCTGGGTGTTGGGCCAAGATTGAATAGGAAAGGCAGAGAGTCCAGAACTGAGCTGATAGATCTGCAATAAATGATGTAGCTGAGAAACTGCAGAGTTTGCTACAACTCTTGGTAGAATGACTTAGAAAGGAGAGGCTGCAGATAGAGCCAGGCAAATAGGAGTAAGAGATTTTACAAGTAGGGCTGATTTGAGGTATGATAAAGATCCAGGGCGTGACTGGGGAAGTAGACTGAAAAGAGGTCATGGCAGATGAACGTAGGCTGCTGAATAAGCCCTGCCTGTGGACTTTGACATCACCCAGGATGACTGTGAGAACAGAAGAGGAGTGGGTGACCCAGGCTACGTGCAGAACTTGTGTTCTGGTGCAGAAGGTTGGTAGACAATAGCAACAAAAAAAGAAGACAATGGTGATTCTGTCAGACAAGAGCCTCGAAGAGGTTTAGAAATGGAAGAGCAAGAAGAGAACTAGATTTCCATTTTGTTGGCTTCCGGTCTCTGTAGAGCTCGGTGATAGGAAATGTACAATCAAGCCTGATTTAGAATATGGGAGCCTAGTGTTATTTCTACCTTCAGAATTGCTAAGAGGACTCAACATTGTGAAAACATTTGCCAACAGTGGGTTATATACCCTTATGTAAGCTAATCAAATGCAGAGAGGGAGAAATTGAGGAAAGAAGGTCAAAAGGGATACTGGGTGAGATCAAGGTACAGAAATAGAAGCTGAGAACAGCACAGGAAAGAAGGATGACGTTTATCTCTCTGGGACTGGAGGGCAATTTGACAATATAAGAGTTGAAATAGAGACACTTTTATCTTCATCTATCCTAGAAAGCCTTTTGGGTTAATTCTGGGCAATTTGGACATACCTGTTACAGTGACCAGTTTAGGAAATCATTAGTCCAGGAGACTGGTTTAGATGTTAAAGCCATTTAGCTTATGCATTGATCTCTAATAGGATATCACTCCTTAGAAGGACAACAAAATAGCTCTGTCATACAGCAGCCCAGATATTTAGGCAACAATATTTAAATGTTTTCTAGTTTTCTCACTGTCACTGGAGTCATAAGTGAGTTTTGCTGCAGCTGATCATTAAGTGCCGACAGGACTGTAACAATAAGATGGAAACTCATGCTCTTGGCTGATGCTGAGAGGCAGGGCGAAACTGGTCCTTTCCAGAATTATCGTTGTGGCTCATTCATAGCCTTTTTCATCTTGTTTGCAATTGTAAAAGTAAAATTAAATGGAAGGAGTTGAATTCTGGAAAGAACATTAAATGATTCAAAACTACATATGTGTATTTCTTGGTATTTTGAATGAAGGTAAAAACATTTTTTAATGTGTTGAAATGATTTGGAACTCAAAATTTTGTTTATTTCACACATTGTGACTGTCATTCAAAATATAAATTACGGGATTGGGCCAGCACGTTTCTTCAGAAATTTCCTCCCAAAGATTTGAATTTTAAATGAAGCCTTGCTTTCTTTCTGTCAGCAGAGAAGTGTGAGGCACTAAGAGAACATCTTACTATAAGATCCACTGTCCCTTGTGTAAATGCCCTACCTTGATGCAGACTGACCAACTTGTGATCTATATAAACTTGGCTCTACAGAGAATTCACACTCAACTTAGATGTGACAGTGACTCAGTGCCATTCATTGCATGCAGCTGTGATTTGGCGGGGGGCTAAGCATCACATCACAGTAGTTAAAATTGGAAACAAGTGAAATTGCCCTGCTTGGGACTGCGTGATGTGTAACCCAGAACAAGTTCATTTCTTTGTGCTGGAGTTTCCTCATCTACAAAATACAACAATATAAGCTCATAGTGCTGTGATATGGGTAAACTGAAGGAGAAGACAAGATAAGGCACTGGAAACAGTACCTAGCACATACATGTACTCAGTAGTTGTTCTTATTAACTTTAATGCCCAATAGGCTCTTATATAATACCTTATGAGAGATATTTTAAAACTATTTGTAATTTTTTATACCCTCTGATCTCCATCACCCCATCTCCCTCCCCCATAGTACCCGCAACCACCATTCTAGTCTGTGTTCCTGTGAAATCATTAAAAAATTTTTTTTAGACTCCACCTGTATACTGTATGGTATTTGTCATTCTCTGTTTTATTTCCCTTAGCATAATGCCCTCAAGTTTCATCCATATTTATCCATGAAATTACAGGATCTTTTCCTATACCACATTTTCATTATCCACTCATCCATCATAAGACATATAGGTTGCTTTCATATCTTGATGGTTATGAATAATGCTAAAATGAGCATGGGTATACAGATACCTCTTTGAGATACAGATTTCAAATCCTTTGGATATATATCCAGGAGTGAGATTGTTGGATTATATGATAGCTCAATTTTTAATTTCTTAAGGAAACATAATACAGTTTTACACATAATAGATTCATCAATTTATATTCACACCAACAGTGTATAAGGGTTCACTTTTCTTCATATACTCGGAAACATTTATTACCACTTGTCTTTTTGATTATAGCCAACCTAACATGTATTAGGTAATATCACATTGTAGTTTTGATTTGGATTCCTCTGATGATTAGTGATGCTGCACAACTTTTATATACCCATCAGTCATTTGTTTGTCTTCTTTGTAAAAATATCTTTTCAGGTTCTTTGTCCATTTTTAAATTGCATTATCTGCTTTTTTTGTTATTGAGTTATAGGAGTTCTTTATATATTTTATTTACCCCCTAACAGATATATGGTTTGCAAATGTATTCCATTCAATGTGTTGATAGTTCCTTTGTTGTGCATAAGTTCTTTAGTTTGGTATAGTTCCACTTATTAATTTTAACTTTTGTTGCCTGTACTTTTGATGTCTTATCCAAGAAATCTTTCCCATGACCAATGTCAAGGGTATTTGACCCTGTTTTATTCTAGAAGTTCTACAGTTTCAGGTCTTACATTTAAGTCTTTGATTCATTTTGACTTAATCATTTGAGTGGTGTAATAAAGGGGTCCATTTACATTTTTAGGATGTGGATATTTAATTTCTTAGCACCATTTATTGAACAGACTATTATTTTCCCATTGTGTGATCTTGGTGCCCTTGTCAAGTTAGTTGACCATATATCCATGAGTTTGTGTCTGGGCTTTTCATTCTGTCCCATGGGTCCAAATGCCTTTTTATTCTAGCACCATATGGTTTTTATTTATTTGTAATTTTCTTAATGTTCAATGTTTTAATATTGTATATTTATTAAATGATATTATTCTGAATGCTTAAATACTTAGAAAACTATCATAAGTTGAAAAAAGCAAAATTTTTCAGTTACCTAAGTATTGATTACATTTTTAATCAGATTTCCCAAACATGTAATTAAAATTAAAAGTATACTATAACAGATTTAATTGTTATATCCACTTAAAAAAGCAGACAGTTTAAAGTTTACATTTTTAAAATAAAATTTTAAAGATATTAATTTATATTTAACCTAGTTTAAAAATGATCAGTACAATGCATGCAGATCTGGGTTTTTTTTTTTTCAGATTTTTATTTAAATTCTAGTTAGTTAACATATAGTATAATTTTGGTTTCAGGAGTAGAATTTAGTGGTTCATCACTTACATACAACACCCAGTGCTCATCATAACAAGTGCCCTCATTAATATCCATCATCCATCTAGCCCATTCCCCACCCACTGAAGATCTGTTTTCTACTTACCTTTTTTATTTTTATTCTCATTCTTGGGAAAAATACTCATTCTTTTTTTTTAAGATTTTATTTATTTATTTGCCAGAGAGAGCATGCACGAGAGAGAGAGCGAGAGAGAGAGAGAGAAAAGCAGGCTCCCTGCTGAGCAAGAAGCCCGATGTGGGACTCGATCCCAGGACCCTGGGAGCATGACCTGAGCTGAAGGCAGATGCTTAACCATCTGAACTACCCAGGCGCCCAAACATGCTCATTCTTAAACTGCTTCTTAGGCTGCTTAGGTTATAGTAATTTCATCAGACACATTTCTGTATTTTCCTTAGGATATAGCCATCTTCCAAACTAGAAAAAAAGAAAAGATTGTCTCGCTGAAGCTAAGGTTGCAAGTTCTGGATGATCAATTGATTCCTGGTTGGCATCTAGGGCTAATTGTACTTTCCAAACCTTAGCAAGAGTGCTTCAGGCTGGGCAATTGCACTTTTTTATGACTTCACTTCAGTGCTCCACTAAGGGACTCTGTAAGCCCAAACATTTCCATTGAGGTTTAGCCTTGCAGATCCCGTTTCCTTTCCTACAATTATGCTGAGAAATTTTCTTCATCCTGCATTACATATGCACTGTCTTATTGTTTCTATTGACTTGGACTGTTAGTATAATTGAAAACTTATGCTTGACTAGGTAACATCTCATTACTAATAATTTAGGGAGTTTACTTCCAGAAGACAAAAGGTTGAGTGTAAAATTACCTCTCCTCTTGAGAACATTTGTCCAAGCCATCATCTGGGGACACATTGCTAGCTTCTCTTTTATTTGGTTGTTGTGTGACCTGTAGGGCTGAACAGCCATGGGTTATGGTTATGACAGGTGATTACCCTGTTGACCAGTCCTCTCTGTTCTTTCCCAGGAGTATACAGCTTAGAGTTTCCTCTTATCATTCCTTTAATTGATGGAATAAGGTTTATACTTTATGAGTGAAATGTACAGAAACAGAATACGCAAATACCACCACTTATTAAAAATCAGTATAATTATATATTACTAGAGTTGTCATTCTTTTGCATTATAAATAATTACTTAAAACATGATGTTTATTTTCTTATTTTGAGTATCCTTTTGTATTTATGGTTTTTCACAAATTCAATTTGTTCCATTTAATTATATCTGTTTTTTCATTGAGCGTCACCATCTGAAAGTCCGGTGTGACTCTTTTTGCCTTTCAGCACTACTTCTAAAACTTGTGAAAAGATTCTTGCCTTTTCTCAAGGTAGTCCCGGTCCACCTTGAGTTTTCCCTGTCTTGAGACATGGAATCAGCTTCTTTCCTTGTTTCCTCTCTTTTAGTGGTGTTAGGGATGCACTTAGAATTGCCTTAGTTGTACCATTGGTAGGTAGCCAATATGACATTTTATCAGGGTACTTTAGTGAGAGAGCTGTAAACAAGATTTATTTTTTTTTTAAATCATGAGTTCATAATGTTTCCAATTTTGTAGTGGTCTTCCTATACCCTTCTTTCTTTGTTGTAAGATAAGAGTTTTCTATTTACTCTCTTTACAAAATACCTATTGAAATTTTTATCTCCTCACCCAAACTTTAATTATATTTCCTTCTTTTTATAATCCTTATTCATTGACAATTTTTATATACTCTATTGTATTTACTAAAGGAATTCCATCTTTTATAATTTTTGTTTTTTCTCTATTATGTTCCATTTTATATATCTTTATCCAAGAATCAAGATAGTTCAGTGAGATGTTATAAAATATGAAATTATAGTAATTGTTAATTTGTCCCAAATTGCTATATATACTAATGCATTCTTTCACAGATATATTTCCCAAAAGGAATGAAATGTTTTACATATTACATATATTTTATAGGTCAAAGGACTTTTATTTTCTGTATATTGATTGAATAACTATATTTCATGTAGTATAAGCAATACATCCTACCTCTATGAGTTGATGAATAAAACTTGTACTCTCTACGCTTTAATTTACCAGAAACTTGAAACAGTTTGGGATTGAAATTGTGTAATTAGTTTGGCTTCATCACAAACACGTTTTAGACATGAAAGAACAGAACTCACCAAGAGTAATAATGAGTCTGTGACAGCCCTGTCAGTTGGGCAGACAAAGATAATTCTGGCTAAGTGTCCTCTTCTAGACCACTTGGAAGCACAGTGGGTATAATATTAAAAACTGGAATGAAACATGAAATCTCACAATTACATGGATGTTGAAAATAACAGAATAAGCAACTAGCATAATGCTAAGTGTGACTTACAAATAAATTTCAAAGCATTTTTCTGGAGGACAAATGGTTGGTTTACAAATTCAGCAAAAGGGGTTTTATCTGGTGTATAGAATTTCTTAGAGTTGTATTATTTGTAGCCCTTTTAGCTTAAATGTCTTTTCAGATATTAAAACCTAGAACAAGAAAATCCTGAGATTTGTCCTTATTTTCTTCACTGGGAAGTGTATTTAACTTGAATTTCATTTTGCTTTGATATAAGTTAAGTTTTATTAGGTCTTAGACCTGTGAGGATGACCTCATATTCTCTCTCTCCTTCCTCCCTTTTCCTCTCTCTCCTTTCTTAAAAAAGTAAGACATATTGCTGGGGAAAATGGCATACCACCCTAACTTTGTTTATGATATAGAAAACTGATGGAAACACTACCAACACGTAAGTGTTGTAAAGAGAATTTCTACAGTTGAAGAGAAAAACTAGCAGCTTCACACCTGTTCCAAACATAACAGTATAAAGCATGTAGAAGTCTCTTCAGAGGAAGTGCAATATATATTGAGTATTTAACAAATATTGAATATTAGAGTTTGCTGTGTCAACATCTTAGTGATTTTTCTGGTATAGTTACTTGTGGGCATAAAAATTATATACTCGCTTACTTTTTTCCTTTCCACAGTTATTCACTAAAATCTAACAAACTACAGGATGAACTGTTTGTCATGATATCGATTCATCTACATCATACAGAGGAGACATGTTTTTCCTTAGGAACAGAAAGCATCTAAATCTCCTTTTGATTAGGAACTTTATAAAAGATATTTTTTCCTTTTTTTCTTGAGCAGCCAGTGTGCTGAAAATAAGTGGGATCACTCGCCTCTCCTTGCAGCATGGTAATCAGTCACTTTATAGTTACTTGTAAAAGGAAGTTCTTTTCCTTACATTCAGAGAAGAGACTATGTTTTTTAGACTATTTCACTCAATATACAATATCCATGACTTTCTGAGAAGTCTTAGATAAGGAGGTAGAAAAAGGAACATATTTAAATTGTAGGTAATTCTCAGGTAGCTTAGAAAATTGGTTCTAATTAGCAGATTTAGTGGAGTAGGAAATAAGGGGGTGGTTTCAAACTTTGGCATGCATCAGAACCAGCAGGAGGGTTTTTAAAACACAGGAGGCTGAGCCATCTCCAAAACTCATCAGGTCTAGGGTGAAACCCAAGGAATTGTGTTACTTACAAGTTCCAGGTGGTTCTGAGGCTGCTGGTCTGAAGACCACATTTTGAGAAACATTGCATTCAAAATCAGTACCCTGCAGAACCATTTGATTGTGGGCTCCAAAAGCGTAGTAACATTTTCTTATCATTCTTCATCTCATCAAACACAATTATTAAATACAACAAACTCTCAGTAAACCCATATTTGTTAAACATTTAACTCAAGTGTTATGTAGATTCATACCTTCATGTCAAATTCCAATTTCCTCCATTTCCCTCTATAATATTAACCTATTTTATTTTCTTCATAGCATTCATCAATATCTAAAATCATCTTGATTATATGTTTATCTTTTATTATCCATCCCCACTCACACATTTGCCCTGGTATTTAAAATCTTCATCTATCTTGTTCAATGTTGTACTCCAGTGTAACATCTAGTAGTAGATAGTAAATAAATACTTGGGGAATGAATTAATTAATTAATGGATTGTTGTAAAATTTATCTCCAATATCAAATATATCAATCTAACAATGTTGCAGCTTATGCTGTTTTGACTTAAGCAAAGTCAAGTCAGCCTTAAGCAAAATTAAAAAGTAGGTAAAGAGCTCAACTGGGTTTAAAAGTGTGCAAAGAAAAGTAAAGCCTTATGGTAAATATGTAAATATTTATTATAGTTCCTTCCCTACCCCCATCCCAAATTTACAGAAATCTCCTGTCCCTTAATACACTCTCCCTCCTTTCCTGTCTTCTCCCTCCCTCCTACCCCACTTCCACTCTTATCAATCCCTTAGTTATCTCTTTATTCACACTGGGATATAAAGCAGCTGATTGCACCTTGATATGTTAACTTTTCCAGAGAATACATGGATTTTAAAATCAAGGTTTATCCATACCTATTAAAAAGTTAACACATATTTATTGTGAAAAAGAGTAAAAAAAAATAGATTACTAGGAAGAAAAAAAGATCAGTTCTTTATATACAACCAGAGATGACTAGCATTAACACATGGTTTCTTTTCTCTCAAGTCTCTTGCTATGCATTTTCTATTAAGATTAAATAGTATATATGTAATACTATACCATATATAAGGATTTTCAACTGATCTTAAACACAATGACAGTAATATCATATTATAAAAACTCAGAAAATTTTAAAGAGAAAATCATTTGTAATATTCTCATTCAGTAGTAACACCAAAATGTTGGTTAATTTCCTTGCAGCCTTTTTGTCTTTGCATACATTTAATACAGCTGAGATCATTTTCCATTCAGTATTGTTAATGAAGGAACATTGATAGTCAATGACATAGCAAGTGACGTGAAGAAAGGCTTGTTGATGACAATATCAGGCACAGAGTGATTTATTATTCTTCCCCAGTTAAAATAACAATGACTTATTGCTTGAGGTCATTCAAAGACAATGAAAATTATTACTTAAGTTTTTAGGTAATGAAAATTGCCATTTTAGAGCTCTATGAATCTCTTCTTACCGGGCGGGAGGGAGAGAGAGATTAATTTTACTGTACAACTCACCCAGCATAGTGTCACAATGGTAAAAATACTTGAAGTTTGGAACTGAATAGAATCAATTATTATTTTAATTGGTTATCATGATTAACAAGGTATTTCATTTGAACAAAGCATATGAGGTGATAAACATAATTCCTGGTATGTAAAAGAGGTTGTTGGAAAAGATAAAATGCTAATATAAGCACTCTGAGCCATATTTGGAAGTCTATAAAATGTACCTAACAACATGTAGTTGCAGTGAGCTCCTAAAGTTACAAAAAAAAAAAAAAGTATTTTATTTTTGGTTCCTGATTTTTAAAATTTATTCCTTGTCTTTATGTTACTTTATTATTTGATTTTAATCCAAAGAGAGTTGGTTGTCAACTTCCTAAGCCATAACCTGAGAGTGTGTTTTAGTAGCATTCCATGTGAAAGAAAATCAAGCTGGTTATACACTTCTTGAAATAACCGTCCTTTTCCATAGTTCCACTGTCCTTGGGCTCCTATTTTTGCAGTTGAAAAATCTGAGCAATTCTGTCTTTATTTTTTATAGGCAAACTTTTCAAAAATTTGTTCTTACGATATCAAGGATTTTTCTTAATATATTTGAACACTTCAAATATGGATCAGATCATTTTTCAGTTCTGAAAATTTTTTTTAATTATAATTTTTAAAAAATTATATAATTATATAATTTATTTCCTTGCAGTTTCTATTATACGTTTTCTGGTAGTCGCTGTGTAGCAGGCACTGTTCTAGCTATTGGAGATGACAGTGTGCAAGATGGGAAGATCCTTGTTTTAGTAGATCTTACATTTATTCTGTCAGGAGGAGATGGAAAATAAACAAGGGGGAATATAGGGTAAATTGGTAGAAAGTGCTGATGAGAGAAGAAGAAGGAGGTGGTCAATTATAAAGAGAGTCACAAGAAAAAGCCTCTCTGAAAAGGTAGCATTTGAATGAATGAAGGTGTGGTGGACTGTTCAAAGAAATGAAAGAAATACAGAATATCTTGGGTACAGTAAATGAGGCATAACATGGTAGAAGCTGAGGTCTGAGAGGTAGGATCACAAAGGATCTAACAGGACTTGGAAACAGAGTTTGAAATGGAAAGCCACTGAAGAGTTTTACAAAGTGGAGAGATGCAACTCACGCCACATTTTCCAAATATTCACCCTTGTTAGTATGTCATGAATGTTTATAAAGAGGCAAGAATAGAAGCAGGAAATGCAGTTAGGGATCTATGTAGCAGTTCAGGTGACAAGTAGTGGTGGGTAGCACCAGGGTGATGGTAGGCAAGAGAGAGAGCAGTGGATGGATTTGAGGACATTATTTTGGAAGTAGGACTGACAAGACTTGCTGATGGATTGACTATGGCAATTGAGGGAAAGAAATTTTATAAATTGCTACTTGGTTGTTTATTTGTACAAAGAGACTAGAGGAGGGAAAAGTTTGGGTCAATGGAGAATAAAGAGTTCTAGAACCTGGGCAGAGTGTGGAGTGGAGTGGTAAGATGACATAAGAAGCATTATTGAAAATGCAGTTGGTTAATACCTTGGAGCTCCCAGCATCTTGAAGGATTGATGACATGGAGATTCTAGGTTGGGTGAACTGAAAGAATGGAGAGGTGGTAATCAGAAAAAGGCATACCAATTGCGATTTTGAAGATTTTAACAAAATCAAGGTTATGACCATGCATTTGGCCCCTATGGGATGAAAAAAAAAATTATCACAGGAACTAGTAAAGTCAAATAAATAAAAGGTCAAAAGAAATGATCTAAATGAGTGTTGATACCATCAAGAATAATTTCGGAAATACTAGTAGAGAGGGAGATACTGCCTAGTGCAAAAAAGTATGTAAATGACACTAAGAGAGGATAGCAAATGGCAGAGTGGCAGAAACTAACTCAAAAAAGTTGAGATTTGTGAAAGTAAAAGGCTTAAAAATGATTTGCAGATGGCAATGGGGAACAAAGAGAAACTTGGCTTATCTCTGTGCACTGGGGTGCATGGTATATGAAATAAAAAGCAGCCCCATCATGAGTTATGTTAGGTGTCATTCCCAGGAAAAACGTCAGTTTTAGCGAAGGTGCTGCTGACTGACCATGAATCCCAAACGGCGTGCTGGGAAGATTTGAGAGGCTTTGGGCTTGAGCTGGTGCTTTCTGTCTTTCTGTCTTTTCCTGTTTTCATTACTTTGTACTTTTGATTTTCACATCAAATATTTATATTTCTATAGCATTAATTCTGTTTTTCCCTCCTTGTAGTGTAGATTTATATTATTGTATTTTTTAATCTATGCTCTTGTATTTTTTTATTCCTTGGAAATCTCTCTCCTTTTATTTCCTACCCTCCCCACCCCATCCCCCTGCATTTTGGCATTTTTAAGGATTTCTGCTTTTTTTTTTTTAAAAAAGGTTTTATTTTATTTATTTGACAGAGAGAGAGAGAGAGAGTGCACAAGCAGGGGGAGCTGCAGAGAGAGAGGGAGAAGCAGGCTCCCCACTGAGCTGGGAGCCTGACCTGGGGCTCAATCCCAGGATCCTGGGATCATGACCTGGGTCGAAGGCAGACGCTTAACCAACTGAGCCACCCAGGCGCCCCAAGGATTTCTGCTTTTACCAACAAGTACTATCTTGTGGAATCCCATTGAGAGTACCCAATGTTTTTCTATACTTGTCTTGTGCTTCTTTCAGAAGATAATTTTCAGAGATTGGCTTCTATTTTCAGAATGATGCTTATTTTTTCCCTTAATTCTGTAAGGTCATTCCATAAGTATGGAATTGTCCATCAGGGTTTCGGTCCCGCTCAGTTTTTTCTTTTTTTTTTTTATTTCAATAGCCCCTAGGTCAGGGAAACATAATAGGATAAGATACACTCTGAATGCACATTGGCTAGGCCCTTGTGCAAAAGGTGACCCCATATAGATGTCAGAGAACCATTAACTCGCAAAGTTCAAAGAACTCTGTCCAATATGGAGGTATAATCACATAATTAGCATAATTTATAGCATAATTTAATTCTATTTAAACCAGATACACATACTGGCCTCTCTTGGATTTAGACCAGAAAACAAAGAGGACTGACAAGTCTGTTGGGAAGGAGTTAGCTGGTTAGTAGTAAGAGGAGAGTGGGTTACCAAAAGAAATACTACGCCGGCCATGAAAATTGGTTTGTTCCCAGTCTGCCTCTTTAACAAAGGCTTGCATGTTGCCTTTCATCCTTGCAATAAATCCTTGTTTTTAGAGTCTGACTTATATAGGTTCTCATATTTATGGAATAAGGGTAATTGACATATATAGTTTCTAATACTCGTATCTTCTTTTGGGAATACCAATCTCACAAGCTGTCCTGGTCTGGGAAGTGTATGGTTTTGGCACATATTTTTTTATAGGTGCTGAAAATTTTACAGCTTGCTACCCCTGTGATCCTCATTACAATGAACACCAGCATAATACAGAATTCTGAGAAAGATAGCGTTAAAATACTGCTTCTTAAAATTAACCTATTTTTTCAGTCACTCAAGCACAGGCCCTTATATTTTATTTGCTTGCTTTTGTGCAGTATCTAGTATCTATGGTAGTAATTTAAAACATTTTTACATAGGGAAGTGCTGACCCAGCCAATTCCCTGTGTCCAAAAGGCCATCTTCTAGGGCATGTGTGTTGGACTAAAATGGGACCTTCATTTATTCTCATTTTCTGGAACCATGATACTCTAAAGAAAGAAGTATATGAATAACTTGAATTCTCAGAATGGGCTGCATTTAGAAACTTTTCCTCTTCCTGCTACATCTACCCTGCTCTATGGGAACTGTGACTCCCATGAAGTAATGTGCCTGTTCTAATCTACTTCCCCCCCAAGTTCAGTCTCCTGGTTTTGTTGTTTTGTTTTCAAGCATTTCTGTCTCTAAGTGATATAGAAAGAGAAGACTGATGGAAATATAAAAAGGAAGAGTCCATTAGTTGCCTTCAACATGTAGCCGTGAGGTGAGAAAATGACTGTCTTTTCTTTGGCTTATCTAAACAAGAGTTCAAAAAAGAGAAAAACAGGATCTTTCAAAATATTTTAAAGCAATAGATTGACTGGCATCATATCACAGGTTCTTCTACTTATTAATCCAGTTCCATTGACTTTAAATTTTGTAGAAATATTGCCATGATTCTGTGATTTAGTGGATGATCAGCCCCACTTAATATAGGGGTCAGCTTTCAGATTGTGTGTGTGAGTGTGAATGTGTGTGTGTGTGTGTGTGTAACTTAAGCACTTCAGGGAAACATTGCAGGATTTGTGTATAACTGCCCATCAAACAAACATCAAATTGGAATTCTCACCTGGGACCTGCTTTTCAGTGGAAACATTTTAAGCTAAAAAGCCGAGACTCTGATTATGTAATCATACACATAAAAAACAGATGGAGAGTTGTAAGTATGAGATAGGGTGGTCTCAAAAGATCTGAAAATATACCACATGGGTGGTTACATACATCCATCCTGAAAATTTAATATTGTGTGGCTTTGTGTATATAAGGGTATTCATGCTTGTATAAACTAATTCTTTCTTTTATAGTATTTCCCTACATCCAGAAACAATCAAATCAAGAAAATGATTATTAAAATTATACAATCAAAAAACAAAATGAAAACTATTAGCAGATATTATGTAATAAAAAAACTGGAATGATTAAAAAACCTGAGATAAGATTTGATACCACAAAATTCAATGAGAAAAGAGAAAACCACAGTTTCTTTGTTCCTTCAATCAACATTGCCTGTTTGAAACTTAGAAACTAAACTTATTTATAATATTTTTGACCAGAATATGAAACTAATCAATTGCTTTCACAGCATATGCAAACAAGTAATTCCTCAAGTAATCTTAGGAAAGGAAGCCTTGTGGGAAGTGTCAAAGGGGGGTAAGGGGGCCACAAGTTACTTAGATACCAGAAGAAGTACATGAGTTGTTCTGGTGTTGCATATTTAAGTGAGAATATTCTTAAAATTCCCATAAAACAGTGTATAAATTAAGTTAAAATATCAATGACTTACCAAGACAAGGAAAATGTATTTTCTATATAATTACATTTTAAAATCATTACACTCTCTGCAATTTGTTTTTAAGAATTGCCTTTTCCCACTGGGGTTTTCTGAGGATTAATGAGAAAAAGCTGTGAAGTTCTTGTGGCGACTGTTATTACAAAGTAATAGGGACTGTGTTTCAGCATACACCTAGTTCCCTCTGAGTTCGCTAGGGATTGAATGGGAAATGGGTAACGTGAGAGAAGATAAATGAGGGTTTTCTTTTCAAGCATGTTCAGGAAAATAACAATTTTATTTACCCTAAATTCACATAGCAACAGGATGTCACTCTCCACTCTCCCTCTCCCGCCACCTCATCTGAGTCTGTGGCTTCAAGTGAAGGAAAAGAACTTTTCTTTTTTTTTTAAAGCAAAAAAAGTAACACTACCATAGCTTGCTCACAGTATTCACTTAAATAAATCACTTCTGTGGATGATTAGAAGATTTTTTGTGGAATGTAGAGGATAGGTATCATCAGAAATACTTTTGAAATTACACTTTCTTTGGTTAATGAAGTACTGTTAACCATTCATGTGAGCAGAAGTTATTTCCTTTGAAAGAATTTCTGGATCTTACCTCAAAGCCATGAGGAGAATGTGGTTGTGGAGACTATACAATAACCCTTATAATAACCTATCTACTTCTCCTCAAGTCTCACTTGGTATCTCAATATCAAAAAATATTCAACATACCACTTTCATATCAGCTTATATCTTTTGCCAGAAATACCACCATTTTAATCACTCAAAGCCTCAGCAAAAGTGACTATCAGATAAAAAAAAGTAATAAATATTATTGTGTCATGCACTATTAGAAGTACTTTATACAAATACGTTTAAAAAAAAACCCAAAGAAGTATGCACTCTTATTATTGCAATGCAGTGGGCAGAGTTATAAGACATTCCCTACAATTCCCTTTCCCTGGTGTTCACATTTATGCATAAGCCCCTCTCACTGAATACAGGTGGAACCTGTGACTTCTAATGAAGAATATGGCAAAGGTGAAGGGATTTTGCAGGTGAAATTAAGATCCCTAATTAGTTGACATTAAGTTAAAAGGGAGAATATGGTTGGTAGGCCTGACTATATCAGGTGAGTCCTTCAAAAGAGGTTCCGTCCTGGGCCTGAGAGAAGAGACGGGAAGTAGGAGAGACGCTCCTGCTTGCCTTCAAGCAAGCAGCCCTCTGTGTACTGCCTGTGGAGAGAGGCAGTCTTAAGAACGGAGGGTTTCTGTCTTACAACATTAAGAAACTGAATTCTGCCAACAGCTTGAATAAAGCTGTGCTGATGACTCCAGAGGAGAATGGAGCCTGATCGATGCTGCCAGGTTTGTGGTAACTTGTTACATACCAATAGAATATTAATAATCCCATTTACAGATAAGGAAACTAAAGGAATAATTTGTTCTTCACTGTAGCTAGTTCAGTGGGAAACCATGAATCAGTCCCAGGCAGCCCTAATCCAGAGCTGCATGGACAACCACTTTGCTATCATTTCTAAAAACTTGACCGAAGACTCCCAGGCAACATGAGCAGCCACATGAAACAGATAAAATTGAATGTATAGCACATATTAAGAACTGTTTATCAAGTAGTAAAAGCCTTCCAATAAAGCCAAATTATTAAGGAAAAATGGACTCATTTTCTAATAAGTCGATTTGAGCAGTAAAGATTTTTCTGATTGCAGACTATTGTGATTTAAAGTAGAATAGTCTGAAAATTAATTGTTAATTAAATTATTAAAATGTCTTTTTCTCCAAATGCTTTTCATTCCATATATAAAATCTCATTCAACGGTCTTAATAAAAGTAAAATTTTTGCTTAAATTATATTTGATAATAAAGTAGAAATATAAAAAAATAAAGTAGAAATATAAATTTTCAAAATAGAAATATTTAAAGTGGAATTTGCAATATTAAGGAGCAAAGTGGTTTCTTTGGGAATGAAAGAGCTAGTTACAATGGACGTATTTTTAAATAGTAAAATTTTCAAAAGGAACTTGAGTTTCACAAGGGATTGTTCTTGACGTTTGAGATTCCTTCATATCTAAAAATTGAAAGACCTATTTTTAAGTCTGGTATGTTACTAAAAGTCTTAATTAAAATTTAATGATATAAACTGATAGGCTGTGAGCAATTTAACTTTATAAATAGCTTTCTTGTGAGTCAATATCTAAATAATGTTTTTGTGCTGACCTGTTAATTAAAGCAGGCCGTTTTGATTTATATGTGACAATTATGGTTAGTGAAACTGAAAAATAAACTAATGTTTCAAGGACTAGACTTGAGCACTAGGATAGCTTGGGTAAGCCCACTGGTATGACAAAATAACTCCAAGATACGGGTACAAATGTTTTGTTATAAGGCAGATGTGTTTCAAGTTGTGCTCTAATTACTGATTGATACCCTTTTGATAAGCCACTAACTTCTTTCTTTTTTTATTCTTATGTTAATCCCCATACATTACATCATTAGTTTTAGATGAAGGGTTCCATGATTCATTGTTTGTGCATAACACCCAGTGCTCCATGCAGAATGTGCCCTCCTCAATACCCACCACCAGGCTAACCCATCCTCCCACCCCCCTCCCCTCTAGAACCCTGTTTGTTTTTCAGAGTCCATCGTCTCTCATCGTTCGTCTACCCCTCCGATTTCCCCCGCTTCATTCTTCCCGTCCCGCTACCTTCTTTTTTTTTTTCTTAACATATATTGCATTATTTGTTTCAGAGGTACAGATCTGAGATTCAATAGTCTTGCACAATTCACAGCGCTTACCAGAGCACATACCCTCCCCAGTGTCTATCACCCAGTCACCCCATCCCTCCCACCCCACCCCCCACTCCAGCAACCCTCAGTTTGTTTCCTACAAATAAGAATTCCTCATATCACTGAGATCATATGATACATGTCTTTCTCGGATTGACTTATTTCACTCAACATAATATACTCCAGTTCCATCCACGTCGTTGCAAATGGCAAGATCTCATTCCTTTTGATGGCTGCATAATATTCCATTGTATATATATACGACTTCTTCTTTATCCATTCATCTGTCGATGGACATCTTGGCTCTTTCCACAGCTTGGCTATTGTGGACATTGCTGCTATAAACATCGGGGTGCACGTACCCCTTCGGATCCCTACTTTTGTATCTTTGGGGTAAATACCCAGTAGTGCAATTGCTGGATCATATGGTAGCTCTATTTTCAACTTTTTGAGGAACCTCCATACAGTTTTCCAGAGTGGCTGCACCAGCTTGCATTCCCACCAACAGTGTAGGAGGGTTCCCCTTTCTCCGCATCCCCGCCAACATCTGTCGTTTCCTGACTTGTTAATTTTAGCCATTCTGACTGGTGTGAGGTGGTATCTCATTGAGGTTTTGATTTGGATTTCCCTGATGCCGAGCGATATTGAGCACTTTTTCATGTGTCTGTTGTCCATTTGGATGTCTTCTTTGGAAAAATGTCTGTTCGGGGCGCCTGGGTGGCTCAGTCGTTAAGCGTCTGCCTTCGGCTCAGGTCATGATTCCAGGTCCAGGGATTGAGCCCCACATCAGGCTCCCTGCTTGGCGGGAAGCCTGCTTCTCCCTCTCCCACTCCCCCTGCTTGTGTTCCCTCTTTCGCTGCGTCTCTCTCTGTCAAATAAATAAATAAAATCTTTAAAAAAAAAAAAAAAAGTCTGTTCATGTCTTCTGCCCATTTCTTGATTGGATTCTTTGTTCTTTGGGTGTTGAGTTTGATGAGTTCTTTATAGATTTTGGATACTAGCCCTTTATCTGATATGTCATTTGCAAATATCTTCTCCCATTCTGTCAGTTGTCTTTTGGTTTTGCTGACTATTTCCTTTGCTTTACAAAAGCTTTTTATCTTGATGAAGTCCCAATAGTTCATTTTTGCCCTTGCTTCCCTTTCCTTTGGCGATGTTTCTAGGAAGAAGTTGCTTCGGCTGAGGTCAAAGAGGTTGCTGCCTGTGTTCTCCTTTAGGATTTTGATGGACTCCTGTCTCACATTGAGGTCTTTCAACCATTTTGAGTCTATTTTTGTGTGTGGTGTAAGGAAATGGTCCAGTTTCATTCTTCTACATGTGGCTATCCAATTTTCCCAACACCATTTGTTGAAGAGACTGTCTTTGTTCCATTGGACATTCTTTCCTGCTTTGTCGAAGATGAGTTGACCATAGAGTTGAGGGTCCATTTCTGGGCTCTCTATTCTGTTCCATTGATCTATGTGTCTGTTTTTGTGCCAGTACCATGCTGTCTTGATGATGACAGCTTTGTAATAGAGCTGGAAGTCCGGAATTGTGATGCCACCAGCTTTGCTTTTCTTTTTCAACATTCCTCTGGCTATGCGGGGTCTTTTCTGGTTCCATACAAATTTTAGGATGATTTGTTCCATTTCTTTGAAAAAAGTGGATGGTATTTTGATGGGGATTGCATTGAATGTGTAGATTGCTCTAGGTAGCATTGACATCTTCACAATATTTGTTCTTCTAATCCATGAGCATGGAACATTTTTCCATTTCTTTGTGTCTTCCTCAATTTCTTTCATGAGTATTTTGTAGTTTTCTGAGTAAAGATCCTTTGTCTCTTTGGTTAGATTTATTCCTAGGTATCTTATGGTTTTGGGTGCAATTGTAAATGGGATCGACTCGTTAATTTCTCTTTCTTCTGTCTTGTTGTTGGCGTATAGGAATGCCACTGACTTCCGTGCATTGATTTTTATATCCTGCCACTTTACTGAATTCCTGTATGAGTTCTAGAAGTTTTGGGGTGGAGTCTTTGGGGTTTTCCACATAAAGTATCATATCATCTGCAAAGAGTGAGAGTTTGACTTCTTCTTTGCCGATTTGGATGCCTTTGATTTCTTTTTGTTGTCTGATTGCTGTGGCTAGGACTTCCAATATTATGTTGAATAGCAGTGGTGATAGTGGACATCCCTGCCATGTTCCTGACCTTAGGGGGAAAGCTCTCATTTTTTCCCCATTGAGAATGATATTCGCTGTAGGTTTTTCATAGATGGCTTTTATGATATTGACGTATGTACCCTCTATCCCTATACTCTGAAGAGTTTTGATCAAGAAAGGATGCTGTACTTTGTCAAAAGCTTTTTCTGCATCTATTGAGAGGATCATATGATTCTTGTTCTTTCTTTTGTTAATGTATCACATTGATTGATTTGCAGATGTTGAACCAACCTTGCAACCCAGGGATAAATCCCACTTGGTCATGGTGAATAATCCTTTTAATGTACTGTTGGATCCTATTGGCTAGTATTTTAGTGAGAATTTTTGCATCCATGTTCATCAGGGATATTGGTCTGTAATTCTCCTTTCTGATGGGGTCTTTGTCTGGTTTTGGGATCAAGGTAATGCTGGCCTCAAAATGAGTTTGGAAGTTTTCCTTCCATTTCTATTTTTTGGAACAGTTTCAGAAGAATAGGTATTAATTCTTCTTGAAATGTTTGGTAGAATTCCCCTGGGAAGCCATCTGGCCCTGGGCTTTTGTTTTTTGGGAGATTTGTGATTATTGCTTCAATTTCCTTAGTGGTTATAGGTCTGTTCAGGTTTTCTATCTCATCCTGGTTCAGTTTTGGTAGTTGATACATCTCTAGGAATGCATCCATTTCTTCCAGGTTATCTAATTTGCTGGCATAGAGTTGCTCATAATATGTTCTTAGAATTGTTTGTATTTCTTTGGTGTTGGTTGTGATCTCTCCTCTTTCATTCATGATTTTGTTGATTTGGGTCATTTCTCTTCTCTTTTTGATAAGTCTGGCCAGGGGATTATCAATCTTGTTAATTCTTTCAAAGAACCAGCTCCTAGTTTCATTAATCTGTTCTACTGTTCTTTTAGTTTCTATTTCATTGATTTCTGCTCTGATCTTTATTATTTCTCTTCTCCTGCTGGGTTTAGGCTTTATTTGCTGTTCTTCCTCCAGCTCCTTTAGGTGTAGGCTTAGGTTGTGTACTTGAGACCTTTCTTGTTTCTTGAGAAAGGCTTGTATTGCTATATACTTTCCTCTTAGGACTGCCTTTGCTGCATCCCAAAGATTTTGAACAGTTGTGTTTTCATTTTCATTGGTTTCCATGTATTTTTTTAATTCTTCTTTAATTTCCTGGTTGACCCATTCATTCTTCAGTAGGATGCTCTTTAGCCTCCATGTATTTGAGTTCTTTCTGACTTTCCTCTTGTGACTGAGTTCTAGTTTCAAAGCATTGTGGTCTGAAAATAGGCAGGGAATGATCCCAATCTTTTGGTACCGGTTGAGACCTGATTTATGACCTAGGATGTGATCGATTCTGGAGAATGTTCCATGGGGACTAGAGAAGAATGTGTATTCCGTTGCTTTGGGGTGGAATGTTCTGAATATGTCTGTGAAGTCCACTTGGCCCAGTGTGTCATTTAAAGTCTTTATTTCCTTGTTGATCTTTTGCTTAGACGATCTGTCCATTTCAGTGAGGGGGGTGTTAAAGTCCCCCACTATTATTGTATTGTTGTCGATGTGTTTCTTTGCTTTTGTTATTAATTGGCTTATATAATTGGCTGCTCCCATGTTTGGGCATAGATATTTACAATTGTTAGATCTTCTTGTTGGATAGATCCTTTAAGTAGGATATAATGTCCTTCCTCATCTCTTATTACAGTCTTTGGTTTAAAATCTAATTTGTCTGATATAAGGATTGCCACCCCAGCTTTCTTTTGGTGTCCATTAGCATGGTAAATGGTTTTCCACCCCCTCACTTTCAATCTGGGGCTGTCTTTGGGTCGAAAATGAGTCTCTTGCAGACAGCATATGGATGGGTCTTGTTTTTTAATCCAGTCTGATAGCCTGTGTCTTTTGATTGGGGCATTTAGCCCATTTACATTCAGGGTAACTATTGAAAGATAGGAATTTAGTGCCATTGTATTGCCTGTAAGGTGACTGTTACCATATATTGTGTGTGTTCCTTTCTGGTCTATGTTGCTTTTAGGCTCTCTCTTTGCTTAGAGGACCCCTTTCAAGATTTCCTGTAGGGCTGGTTTTGTGTTTGCAAATTCCTTTAGTTTTTGTTTGTCCTGGAAGCTTTTTATCTCTCCTTCAATTTTCAATGACAGCCTAGCTGGATATAGTATTCTTGGCTGCATATTTTTCTCATTTAGTGCTCTGAATATATCCTGCCAGTCCTTTCTGGCCTGCCAGGTCTCTGTGGATAGGTCTGTTGCCAATCTAATGTTTCTACCCTTGTAGGTTACATGTCTCTTCTCTCAAGCTGCTTTCAGGATTTTCTCTTTGTCTATGAGACTCGTAAGTTTTACTATTAGATGTTGGGGTGTTGACCTATTTTTATTGATTTTGAGAGGGGTTCTCTGTACTTCCTGGATTTTCATGCCTGTTTCCTTCCCCAAATTAGGGAAGTTCTCTGCTATAATTTGCTCCATTATACCTTCTGCCCCCCTCTCTCTCTCTTCTTCTTCTGGGATCCCAATTATTCTAATGTTGTTTCGTCTTATGGTATCGCTTATCTCTCAAATTCTGCCCTCGTGATCCAGTAGTTGTTTATCTCTCTTTTTCTCAGCTTCTTTATTTTCCATCATTTCATCTTCTATATTACTGATTCTCTCTTCTGCCTCATTTATTCTAGCAGTTAGTGCCCCCATTTTTGATTGCACCTCATTAATAGCCTTTTTGATTTCTACTTGGTTGGATTTTAGTTCTTTTACTTCTCCAGAAAGGGTTTCTCTAATAACTTCCATATTTTTTTCAAGCCCAGCTAGTATCTTTAAAGTGATGATTCTGAACTCTAGATCTGACATTGTACTAATGTCCATATTGAGTAGGTCCCTGGCAGTCGGTACTACCTCTTGTTCTTTTTGTTGAGGTGATTTTTTCCGTCTTGTCATTTTGTGCAGAGGAGAATAGATTAATGAGAGAACAAAATGCTAGCAGAGTAACAATGTCCCCAGAAAATATACTCTAAACAAATCAGAAAAGACCTGAAGCAGTGGGAAAAGAAAGGGAAAGAGAAAAAAGAGAAAGAAAAAAAGAAAAAGATAAAAACAAAAACAAACAAAACAAAACAACAACAACAAAAAAAACAGAATGTGATCAAATATGATCAGGCTGGTATATAGATCAGTGCCACACACTAGATTTGGGGTGTATTTTGGTCTTTTAGAAAAAAGTGCCTCCCAAAATTTTAAAGAAAGAAAAATATATGTACAAAAATAAGGGTTGATATGATGAAGGGATGGAATATGACTGTAAAAATGGAAATTACAAAAAATTTTATAAAAGGAATTGATAAGAAGTTGTTTGAAAAAATTAAGAAGAGGATTTAAAAAAAGGAGAGGATGTGATCAGGAAGGGGAATAGAAAACACCATATACTAGAGATTTAGGGTATATTTTAATCTGTTAGAAGAAACCATCTCAAAATTTTAAAGAGCGAACAACTTATATATATAAGCCAAAAATACAGGTAACTACTATGAAGGGATAGAATATGACTCTAAAAATGAAAAATAAAAATGATTTTTTTTAAAAAAGGGGATTGATAAGATGTTGGTTGAAAAAGGGAAAAAGAAAAATTCAAAAAGAAAAAAAAAAAACAGTTAAAAAAAAGATTAACTTTGAAAGACTAAAGAATCATGGTAAAAAAGCCATGAATTCTATGTGCAGTATTCCCCTAGCGCTGGACTTCTGCCGTTCTCATTGATCGGTAAACTTGGTCTTGGCTGGCTCTTCTTTCTGATCTTCTGGGGAGGGGCCTGTTGCTGAGGTTTCCAAATGACTTTGATGGAGGCGGAATTGCCCCGCCCTTGCCCCCTCCCGGCTAAGTAATCTGCTCGGGTTTGCTCTCCGGGGCTTTTGTTCCCTGCGAGCTTTCCGTACAGATTTGGAGGCGGAGAGTGAAAATGGCGGCCTCCCAATCTCCGCCGCGGAGGAGCCGAGAACTCGGGGCCCCGCTTCTCAGTGAGCCCCCAGAGAAAAGCCGTCAGTCACTCCCGTCTCCCCGGTCTCCGGCCGCCCTCCGTGCTCACCCGGCCTGTGACCGCGCGTTTCTATCTCTGGCACCCGACCCCAGTGGAGTCTCCAAACCCAGCAGATCCCTGCGGTGCACTCCCGTGCAGCTCCTCCCGGGGGAGGAAGGTGAGTCTCCCCGGATCTGCCACTTGTTGGGTCCCTGCTGTGGGAGCAGGGGCCCGACTGTGCCACGGATCACAGTTTATGGCAACCCCGAGCTGAGAGCCCGCGCCTGGGCTCCGTCTCTGCAGCCGGCTTCCCTGCTCCGTTACCTGGGAGCTCTGCCACACTCGGGCACCCCCGGTCTTTCTGTGACCCCGAGGGTCCTGAGACCACACTGTCCTGCGAGGGTTTCACCCCCCGCTCAGCCACCAGAGTGACATCCCTCAGTGGAGCAGACTTTTAAAAGTTCCGATTTTGTGCTCCGCGGCTCTATCACTTGCCAGAAGCGGCCGCCGGAGGCCCCTCCCCCGCCGTCTATCCTCCCGAATATCGCCTCGGATTCACTTCTCCACACGTCCTACCTTCCAGAAAGTGGTCGCTTTTCTGATGAGAGAGTTGTTGCTATTCTTTTCTTCGATCTCCTGTTGGGTTTGTAGGTGTTCAGAATGGTTAGATCCCTATCCAGCTGAATTCCTGAGACCAGACGAAATCCAGGTCTCCTACTCCTTCGCCATCTTGCTCCGCCCCCCATAAGCCATTAACTTCTGTTCCACATGCTATAAAACACTAAACACTTGTGGAGTACCTCATTACTTTAAACAAATGGTCATTATAAAGAAGTCACCAAATGAATTGTAATAATAAGCCTGTAAGTCAAGCAAGTGGGCAATTTTCTGCAATACTATAGGAACACAATTAGATGTCCCTTAGACATCAGGGGAGGGAAATAATTTGATGATAAAGAGCATTTTTCTTGATATCTTGTTTATCAAATTAACAACCAAGTTTTTAAAAAAGATTTGCTCTCTGCATAGCATTATATTTGGCTTTGCACAGCCTCATTGGAATGAGTAGAAACTGTATAAACTAGTAGTTCAATTAGTTTATAGCAAGAAGATCTATCATAGGTACACAGAATAAATCATTGTCATGAATTCTAGAATATTAAGGATGGTTAGTGTTAATGATTTCCTTCACTCTTCTCCTTCAACTTTTCTTCCCTCCTTTTGGCCACTCACTCATTTCTTCCACACTCCTAATTTGTGGGACATTGTTCTTTGGCTACCATGGCTCTATGTTAGGTATGAGTAGTGAATAAGGAACTAAATCCCGAAGTTGAGTTAATGGTGTAGAGTTTTCTCCAGCACATCACTTGAAGACGCCAATGAGGCCTCTTGATATGCTGGCCATGAGAGGGCTGTTTGATGAATAACTCTGTAGGACTTAACATGCACAATGGACCACTTTTTGACTCCTGTGTTCTACCGTGATATCTCAAGCCACTGAAATCTTTGGTCTATTTTATCTCCTCATCTGTGAAACAATCATGGCCTTGTCTTCTTTTTAGTCATTTTTAATGCCTTAAAGATGTTGGTGTGGGTGCTAGCTTGGACTCTGGCCAGGTCTTTCTCATTTAATACTTCCAGTCAATCAATGTTAACTCTCTAAATGAAATGCCATAATGCCGTTTTAAAAGAAAGTGAGGCTCATTTGCACAGCCAAATGTAGAGATAAAGTAAGATTATGCAAAAGTGGTTTCTAGTTCTCAAGCAAGTACTTTTCACAATTGTCCTCAAATGAGGTTGTTCTTAAGTGAGGGCTTAGCCTAGAATATGAATGGTTTACATAAATCTTAGAGCAGTATAGTTCCTCATATGACCTTTCCTCTTTTAGAAAAAAAAAAAAATCATAGGGATTTCAGGGCAGAGACCAGAATTTACACTATTGTCTCTGAAGTAGATTTAACTTAAACAAAATCCTTTATGCTAAATAAACTGATGTTATTTTATTTGCCTATAGACTTCTATGTTTCTTCTATTATTCAGCACTGGCATAAAATTGAATGCCAATTTTACAGGTTATTTCTGTATTTACTGTAAAAAAAGAAGTCCATTTTCATTGGATTTACATAATAAATTGAATTACTAAGTAGCAAAAGGCTTCAATGTTCCATGCCAAAGATTCACCAAAGTTTGCCTCTTTATGAAGTTTACCTTCTTCACAGTTCTGCCTTACCTTTTATAGTGATTCCCAAACATGAGTGTGTAGAAAAATAACTTCAAAATCTTGTTAAAACCCTGACTACTGGGCCTCACCCCTAGAGAGCTGCTTCATTTGGTCTGGGGTGGAGCTCAGGAATTTGCATTTATAACAAATTTCAGGTGGTGTGGACACTGATGGTCTGACGTGAAATTGAGAACCATGACTACGTTAGCTTCCCTGTACTTCTCCAAGGTAATATTTTGAAAACAAATTCTACTCAACAGTACATTGACTAATTAAATCTATTTTTAAGAAGATGATCCTGTATGGGAGAGACTTACTCTTGTGATATGACCTAGTAATAATAATAGCTAATATTTATTTTGAAATTACCATCTATTTTAGCTACATTTTTGGTAAGCATAGCATAATGTATAAACTTGTTTTATTACTATGTTGTGTGCCTGAAACTAATGTAACATTGCCTGTAAACTACATTTCAATTAAAAATTTTAATATGGACAAAAAAATAAAATTACCATCTAAAAGATCTGCACCCACCATGTTCATTGCAGCATTATTTATAATAGGCAATACATGGAAACAACTTAAGTGTCCACTGATAGATGAATGGATGGGGTAAAAGTGTGATGCATGCATGTGTGTGTGCATACACACACAATGGACTATTATTCAGCCATTAAAAGAAGGAAATCCTGCCATTTGTAAAACATAAATGGACCTTGAGGGCAATATGCTAAATGAAATAAGTCAGAAATACAAATACTATATAATCTCATGTGGAAACTTAGAAGAAACAAAACAAAACAAAAGTCAGAACAGATGGGTAGTTGCCAGGGGTAGAGGGTAGGGGTGAGGGAAGGTGAAATGGGTGAAGGTGGTTAAAAGATACACACTACCAGTTACAAGATAAATAAGTCCTGGGGATATAATGTACAGCATAGTGATGATAGTTAATATTTTATTGCATATCTGGAAGTTGCTAAGAAAGTAGATCTTAAAGTTATCATCTCAAGAAAAAAGTATAAAGATGGATGTTAACTAAAGTTGTGGTAGTCATTTTGCAATATGTACATAAATCATGTTGTATACTTAAAAATATGTATCTCTTATCTCATTTGAAAAAATAACCATCTGCTATGCAGTTTTCTAAATATCCATGTATTCATTTATCACAATAATCTGAGGTTAGTACTATTATCTAATTGACAGGTAAGAAAAGTATATTTTAGAGTTTAAGGCCACACAGTTAGGATGTGGTTTGACGTTTGAATTTGAATACTAATTCTAGACCTCTGACTTTTAACTACTAGACTATTTCTATGGACTGAATTATGTCTCCCTAAAATTCATATGTTGAAGCCCTACCCTCCCATCTTAATGAACTATATTTAGAGATAGGGTTTGTAGGAGATAGTTAAGGCTGGGTAGGATCCTAATCTGATAGAATTGGTGGCTTTATATTAGGAGGGAGAGAGATCTCTCAACCTCCACAAATGCAGGGCTGTAAGGCGAAGACCTTGACCATGATGGTGCTCTGGTATCAAACTTCTGGTCTCCAAGGTTTGTGAAACAATAGATTTATTTTTTAAAGCCACAGAGTCTATGGTATTTTGTTATGGGAGCCCAATCTTATTGACAACTATTTTGCCTTAAAATACAGTTTTGAAGTATACATTAAAATATAATCTGCATTTTTTTTGTAAATACTTTGAACAGTCTTAGCCTATTTCTGGTTTCTATATATTTGTCTTCAATTAAGTAAGTAAAGGCAAAAGGCACACAATACTCTCATTAAGAAAAGTCTGTGCCAACTTTCTTGGTTTCCTTAGCTCCTTGGAGTATGGAAGTATCTGAGTCATAAATGCATTTGAGATTATTTTAATCTGGTTCTTCTGGAAAAAGCAAAGACAAGACATTATTAGATTCATTTTCTATCACATAGCTTTACTATGAATTTGATTACTGTTTCCACCGTAATTTAAATAATATTCTTGGGTTGGCACAAAAATGCTTGGTCATTCAAATGGATTTTTGAACTTTAAAGTGATGCTTTGGTTGAGGCAGATTTATTCAAACTATTTAAAACTCTAAGTGCTTGTTAGGTTGTTCAGAATTGGAAAGCAGTTCCCAGAGAAAACAGAACTGCCTAATGAAATAGCAGAATGACCAAAATTAGTAAGCTTTCCTACACGCAAGTAGATAGAGGAGAAGATGATAGTGTTTATGAAACATGGATAGAAAGGACTTAGGGCAATACAAATAAGCCTGAAGACAGCATTAACAGGAAATTTTTTAGTTAGCACAAACTTCATTGTCCATAAATTAAAATATATTTTTTATTAAAGTATATCCTATCTACAGCAATGTGCATAAATGTACAGCTCGGTGAATAGTACATTCAGGTTAATTTATGGACCATTACTACAGAACATTCCCTCTTATGCTTCCTAGTCCATAACTGCAAATACTCCAAATAACTCCAAATATTCCAACTACTAGCACCATAGATTTGTGTTGCTTGTATTTGAATTTCATGTAAGTATTCTTGTTTCTGGCTTCTTTGGTTAAAATAACTTCTGTGAGATTTGTCCATGTTTTTTGCATATAGTGGTGGTTCATTCCTTTTTTTTTTTTATTTATAATTGTCCTGTAGTTTTCATTTGTGCAACTATATATCCATTTTGATCTAGATGGTATTTCTAGTTTTTGGATGTTATGAATTAACTGGTTGGTGAGAACATTTAAGTTCTCTTCTAATAAATTCCAGTTATACAATACATCAACTATAGTCACCGTGTTATATGTTAGATCCTCAGAACTTATTTATCTTCTAGCTGAAAGCTTGTACTCTTTGGTCAGACTTCCCCTATTTCCCCCACCCAGCCCCTGACTACCACTTTACTGTTCTTAATATAGGCTGGGCTTTTTATTTTTTTTTCCTGTTTTGTTTTAGTTTCACATACAAATAATATGCAGTATTAGTCTTTGTCTGGCTTATTTCATTTAGCATAACGCCCTCAAAGTCCATCCATACTGTCACAAATTGGATAATTTCCTCACTCATGAAAGAATATTTTATTGTATGTATGCCACCTCTTTATCTGCACATCTGCTGAACACTTAGGTTGTTTCCATACCTTGGCTATTGTAAATAATGCTGCAATAAACAGGGAGGTGCAGAATATTTTGTTTTCATTTCCTTTGGACCTATACCCAGAAGTGGGAACACTGGATCGTATGATAGCTCAATTTTTAATGTTTTGAGGAAACTTTAAACTGTTTTCCATAGTGACTATATCAATTCATATTCCCAACAACAGTGCACAAGGGTTTTCTTTTCTCTACATGCTTGCCAATATTTTCTTTTTGACGATAGCCATTCGAACAGGTTTAAGTGATGTGTCACTGCAATTTTGATTTGAATTTCCCTATTGACTAGTGATGTTGAGTAACTTTTCATGTACCTGCTGGCCATTTGTTTGCTTTCTTCAGAAAAGTGTTTATTCAGTCCCTCTGCCCGTATTTCAATCAGATTGTCTTTTTGCTATTGAGTTGTGTGCATTCTTTATATGTTTTGAAAACCCCTTATCAGATACAGCATATGCAAATATCTTCTCATTCAGTAGGTTGTCTTTTCACTTTGTTGGTTTGCTTTATTGTGCAGAAGTTTCTAGTTTGATGTCATATTCCTGCTTATTTTTCCTTTATTGCCTTTGCTTTTGGTGTCAAATCCAAAAAATCATCAAGACCAATGTCAAGAAGCTTACCCTCTATTTTCTTCTAGGTTTCAGTAGGTTGGCTTTGTTTAGATTTCACATCTAAGGGATACCTTAAAGATTGCAAGTCTGAAATTGAATTTTTCAATCTATTCTGAGTTGAGTTCTGTGTATAGTGCAAGATAGGAGTCCATTTTCATTCTTTCACATGTGAATATCCAATTTTTCCACCACCATTTATTGAATTGATAATAAGTTCCTTGTTATATATTGTTGGCTTTTTTTGTTGTAAATTAACCATATATGCACAGGTTTATTTCTGGGCTCTGGTCTACTGATCTATGTTTTTAGGTCCATACCATACTGTTTTAATTACTGTAGCTTTGTAATACAGACAGAAATCAGGAAGTATGATCCCTCCAGCTTTGTTCTTTTTTCTCAAGATTGCTTTTGCTATTTGGAGTCTTTTTCGGTTCCATACAAATTTTAGTATTGTTTTACCTATTTCTTTGAAAATGCTATTGGAATATTGATAGAGATTACATTGTTAGAGAATGCCAAGTATGGATATTCTAATAATACTAGTTCTTCCAATCCATGAGCACAGAATATCTTTACATTATCTCTTCAATTCCTTTCATCAAAGTCGTCTACTTTTCAGTGGAGAGCTCTTTCACCTCCGTGGTTATGTTTATTCCTAAGTATTTTGTTGTGTGTGGTTTTTTTTATGATACTGTAAATGAGATTATTTCTTTTTAAAATATTTTGTTAGTGTATAGACATGTAAGCAACTGTTTTCTGTATGTCTCTTTAATAGTGGTGGCAAAGTTTATATTTATATGCAAAACAATGAAATTAGATCCCTATCTTACATGACTCACAAAAATTCACTTGAAATAGATTAAAGACCTAAATGTTTTTGCCTACTCCTAGCTGAAGCTGATTATTCCTTAGCAACAACATTTTTACTCTGTGGGCTCTTTGATATTCATCATTTTCCCCCCATGTTGGCTGCATTGTTTAAAGAGAAATGATTGGTTGTTGGCAGAAAGAAGGAGTTTTGATACTTGTAAGCCCCATGTAAGGCTTGATAATTTTTGAAAACAGGAACCCTATAATACGCTTTTGCTTTCAGTTTTGGGGTAGTGTCAATTCACTTGTATTCTTACGCTTTGTTTAATGTACACCCACATTAATTCATTCATTCAAGAATGCAAATATAGCAAGTCAGGCAATAGTCAAGGCAGTGGAGATAAAGCTGTGGTTAAAAAGTCATCCTGAACTCCTGAAACTTACATCCTTGTGAAGTGAGACAGGCAATAAAGAAACACATGAATAGATGGTATTTTAGATTATAAGTGCCAGGAGGAAGCACAAAGGAGAAAAAACAGCATGGGGGGTGGGGAAGGGAGAGGAAGGATGACTACTTGATGTGAATCAGGGAAGGCCACTCTAATAAAACATTTGAATAGAGGCATCAGTAAGGAACCATGTAATTTTCCTGGGGGAAAAGTGATCTAGCCCAAGGAGATGTCAAAGGGCCTGAGCCAGCCACGTCTATTTGGAAGGCTGCAGGGCAGGCAGAGATGGGAGGTGCATGGAGTCAGAGTGATTTAAGCCAGGGGCCAGATAATGAGTTGTCATGTAAGTCTTTGGATTTTATTGAGCAGGATGATGTTTCACTTGGAAATAGATTTTTCTCCAAGTGATACAAATCTAAATATCCATGGCTCAAACAATTAGAAGTTTATTTTCCTCCCATACACAAGTCTATAGGTACACAATCCAAAGCTGGAATTGTAGCTCTGCAAAGTCTTCTCTGGGGTAATTTCCTTTTACTTCACTATTTGAGCCTCCTTCAGACTCTAAGCAGCAGGATGGAGGAAGCAAGTTTTAACACAGATCCTACAACAACCCAAATTTCGTGTATGTAGAAATGACTTGAACATGTTAGTAGAATGGACACTTATTCCACTTTCTAACATGTTTTCTTATAGTTACCAG
Organism: Neomonachus schauinslandi; assembly: GCF_002201575.2. Lineage (NCBI taxonomy): Eukaryota > Metazoa > Chordata > Mammalia > Carnivora > Phocidae > Neomonachus > Neomonachus schauinslandi. Next base: position 96,639,713 of record NC_058410.1, on the reverse strand, counting down.
TGTCTTGAACTTACCTGCAATTCATCCTCAGAATGAGCAATTTCTTATATGGATAGAGGAGGCTTGGGAAAGTCCTCCCTGACCTCATCTGCCATCTGAATCCAGGCTGGAGAAGGTGCTGGCTTTGATGCTGAGGGAAAAACTGTGCCTTTTTAAAAATTAACATATAATGTATTATTTCTGTCAGGGGTACAGGTCTATGATTCATCAGTCTTATACAATTCACAGCTCTCACCATAGCACATACCCTCCCCAATGTCCATCACCCAGAAAACTATACGTTTTACTGATGGTGATGGTTCTCTTGGGAACTTGGTGAGGTGGAATACTGAACTGGTTCATTGCAAAGCATAGGCACACGCTCCAATTTGCAAGAGATTAGGGGAAACATAAACGTTAACAGAATTGGGGAATATCTTCTATTGTTAGAGAGTGGCTCTTTAGTTAAAAATCACACACCCTCACAAAACACACATGTAAACACATCTTTTCCATTTATTTTTAGGTTATTTTCTATGGAAAATTTAGCAGTAATATTACACAGAGGAGTGAACGATTGATAAACTATCATTTCAGAGGTTATCTGAATCCCTAAAAACAATAAGGGTATGCCAACATTACTATGCAAATAAATATTTCTAATTAGAGGAATATGTGAAATATTAAATAGAATATATGATCTATAAATTATATCTGTTTTTATATATAGGGTATCTGATATATAGTTTGATGTATGGATATATAGATATAGATGGAACCTAAAAGCCTCCTGATGAATACTTCTCATTGTTCACTTCAGGCTTTTCTCTGTGACAACTTAACAGCCAGAAATGGATTAAATGGTCAGAATTGGTGCCCTTTTGCAAAAGGCAAGCTTCCTTAACCTTGAATTAGCTTTACATTTCATGGCTTAGTAAAATTTAAGTATCTTCCTTGTGGGGTAAGAGTGTGTTAGTATGGAAAATATTTAACACCATGAATGAAGGTCCGGAAGATCTCCTATTTATATTGTTCTTGTAATAAAACTTGTCTTGAGATCAGATGTGGATTTGTCAGAACAATGTATCAGATAATGTTTCTGATACTTCACATTTTTATATGTCAACATTTCTGTTCCACTCAACTTACTCAAGTGTTACATGTCTCTGTAGCTATTGGCATCCTTATAAAAGTACTATTTATATATATATCTTTTTTTTTTTTTTGCCAACTTTCCATATGAAGGAAGGCCACTCCTAGATATCTCGTATTGTTGACAGTGAAGCACTATTTCAGATGCCACTCAATTTAGAGGGAGGCATGGCAAACCAGAAGGAGCAAGCTAAGGAGAGTCATGAGCTCTACTGGGAATTAGTTTACCAGGTAAATTATGGGGGCAGGTTACTCATCAGCGTAATGACTTAGCTTTACAGGGAGGGTGTTGTGTTCCATGTCAAGTGTTCCAGCATGATTCAGAGAATAAATGTAGAACTTGAAGATTGTGAAAATTCTCTTACCGTTTTTTGCAAGTAATATGCTTATGGACCATTAAAAAGAAATGGCTCAAGAGGCATTAAACATGAGAATTCTAAAACATGGTACCAAATGTTTTAACAGGTATATTCTTATTTACATTTTCATGAAGTACATAATCATTGAATGCCTCTTATGTGCTGGACACTGTGCTTGGTACTTCTTTCATGCTCCTTATATTTTGTAAAGAAGCAGAAAACTTGCAAGACTAAAAATGAATAAATAAAAATCCAGAGTTTGTACATGCTGAGAAAGATAAATAGGTGCCCACTCCATTTGCCCTATGATCCTCTTTTAAGTTATTAATTAGAAAAAAAATGCCTTGGGACGCCTGGGTCGCTCAGTCGTTAAGCGTCTGCCTTCAGCTCAGGTCATGATCCCAGGGTTCTGGGATCGAGCCCCACATCGGGCTCCCTGCTCTGCGGGAAGCCTGCTTCTCCCCTCCCACTCCCCCTGCTTGTGTTCCCTCTCTCGCTGTGTCTCTCTCTGTCAAATAAATAAATAAAATCTTTTAAAAAAAAATGCCTTCATGAGGTGACATTTAACACTCCAAGGATTTCATTAATAGGCAAAGATAGAAATACGGTTCTTGCAATCTCTCTGTATATGGAGGGACAACTTATTAGTAGACATGCAGGAGGAAAACATGGACTCTGATTTGTTTGCAATCTAATTGTGAAATAGTGTTTCATAGTGGTGGTCCCAAAGCAGCCACAATTATGTTGTGAAAAAGAGATATGGGGCAAGGAAGCAAATGGATAAATCAGATTTGCAAATCATGTCTACAGAATATTTCACTATGTCTACTGGTACCAGAAACTGGAAACTAATAGAGCAAATGCCTACTACATTTTTAAAAGAATTGGTTTGCTGCAGAAACCACAAGCCTAAGCAAAACAACAAAACATTTAACTATTTTAGCATCCAAACAACTCCAAGGCCCAAGAGTTGTATTACGAAAGTTCTAGCAGCCCCAAAATACTATGCCCCCAAATATCATATCCCCAGCAATCAAGGAGAAATATGGGTAAGAAAGAACCTTCCAAATGGTGGACCCAAGAGTCACAGAAAAGATTTCTAATTAGAACCTTATTAAAGCCATTTGCAGTTGATTAATGATTGCTATGTTTCTTTCTATTAGGAACTCTTACTGAAAATGCTGTCCCTGTTACTCCATGGTATATGGAGGATTGACACCTGTGGAAAAACAGAAAATTTTTATTTTTTTGTTTAAAGTTCATAAATCACCAGATCTAAACCCAAGGGATAGGATGTCACTTCATTTAAAGATCCAGGATTAAGCTAGGTGCAGGGAATGTATGACTGTTTTTTTTTCTTCCTCAGGAGGGAGTTTTTATGGGTTTGAAGAAGAGAGGCATGGATATTTTGCATCTAGAGGTGTAACCGTTTACTTTATTGATGTTTTTGATTATTTTGAGGGTTGTTTGGAACTTTGTTAGGATCTAAAGTAGTCCGTACTCTAGGACTACCATAGCCCCACAGCCCCACCCAAAAGTGTGGGGAGGGGCTGAATTAGATGCCTAGGGTGCACTGGGCTGTGTCCCCACTGTGGCAGATCAGCACTCCTCTGTCTCCCAGCATTGTGTGACCTCTAGAAACTCTGTTTACCTTACAACTTTCCAGGAAGCTTTTCTGCCAGGTCTTTTCAGAGTCCTACATTGCATATCTGCAAAGGTATCAAAATAATGCAGGAATAAATATGAAAATGCCAAAGCCTTTTAAAAAAAACAGAAAAGGAACAAAACTCCCGCAAACCTATATTGTACTTTATAAGATTGTTATATATATATATATATATATATATATACACATATACATACATAGCCTATATAATTATTTTAGTGAGAACAAATAATCCAAACAATTCAGCTGAGCGTTCTAAAAAATAAAAAGGAAGAGCAAAAGAAAATTGCAACAGAACATTTCAGACTGAATGAAATAACTTTAAACACACAGTTGAAAATACTTAAAACACAGATTTATGAATCAAAAATTCAAAAACTAGAGAAACATAAAATGAGTATTTCTTTTTTTTTTTAAAAGATTTTATTTATTTATTTGAGAGAGAGAGAGAAACAGCATGAGAGGGGATAGGGTCAGAGGGAGAAGCAGGCTCCCCGCCAAGCCGGGAGCCCGATGTGGGACTCGATCCCAGGACTCCGGGATCATGACCTGAGCCGAAGGCAGTCGCCTAACCAACTGAGCCACCCAGGCGCCCGAAAATGAGTATTTCTCAAACTCAGAAAATTATATAATGAAAAATAATAAGGGCTTTAAGGAAGCATAGATTCAAATGTAAACATTATTTAAGATTAGGACAGTTAAATTGGGAAAGAATAGTCTTTTCAATAAATGATGTTGGGGTGATTGGATATCCACGTGTAAAAGAATGAAGTTGGATCCCTACATTGCACCACATATAAAATTCAAAATAGATTAAAGACTTAAATAAGAGGTAACGCATAAAAATCTTAGAAGAAAACAGGTATAAATCTCTGTGACCTTGGGTTAGGCAATGATTTCTTAGATATAACAAAAGCATGGGTAACAAAAGACCAATCAGTGAACTGGCATCATGAAAATTGAACATTTTTGGGCAGCAAAGGACACTATCAAAAGACTGCAAAGAAGGGCACCTGGGTGGCTCAGTTGGTTAAACATCTGCCTTCAGCTCAGGTTATAATCCTGGGGTTCTGGGATGGAGCCCTATGTCGGGGTCCTTGCTCAGTGGGGAGTCTGCTTCTCCCTCTCCCCCTGCTCGTGCTCACTCTCAAATCTTAAAAAAAAAAAAGATTGGGGGGCGCCTGGGTGGCTCAGTTGTTAAGCGTCTGTCTTCGGCTCAGGTCACGATCCCGGGGTCCTAGGATAGAGCCCCGCTTTGGGCTCCCTGCTTGGTGGGAAGCCTGCTTCTCTCTCTCCCACTCCCTCTGCTTTTGTTCCCTCTCTTGCTGTGTCTCTGTCAAATAAATAAAATCTTAAAAAAAAAAAAAAAAACCGCAAAAACAACCTGCAGAATGAGGGAACATATTTGCAAATCAGATGTCTGGTAAGTGTTGAACATCCAGTATATGTAAATCACATCTACAACTCAACAGTAAGCAGACAAATGGAGAAGGACTTGAATAGACCTTTTTCAAAGAAGATGTACAAATGCTCAGCACATGAAAATAGACCTTTAGAGAAATACTAGCCACTAGGCAAATCAAAATGACTGTGAGATACCATTTCAGACACAGTATAATAAAAAAAATAGAGATAATATGTTGGCAAAGATGTAAAGAAACTGGAACCCCTAGAGACTGGTGTTGGGCATGTAAAGCGGTTCAGCCACTTTGGAGACAGTCTGGTAGTTTCTCAAATGATTAAACATAGAATTACCACATAATTCCTCTTCTAAGTGTAAGCCCAGGAGAAACAAAAGTCTATGTTCATGCAAAAATTTGTGTGAGAATGTTCATAGCTGCCTTATTTGCAATAGCCCCAAACTGGAAAGACTCAGATGCCTATCAACTCATGAATGGATAAATAAAATGAATGCATTGATACAATAGAATATTCAGCAATATAAAGAATTGAAGTCCTGATACATGCTAAACATAGATGGACCTTGAAAACAGTATGCTGAGTGAAAGAAGCCAGTCACAAAGGGCCTCCCATTGTAGGATTCCATTTGCAGGAAATGTCCAGTGTAGGCAAATCTACAGAGACAACATTTAGTGGTTACCTGGGTCTGGGAGCCAGGGAGCTGATGGCCAAGGTACAGGGTTTCCTTTTGGGGTAAGGAAAATGTTCTAAAATAGTAGTGATGGATGTATGACTGTGAATATACCAAAAGTCACTGAATTGTACACTTTCAATGGGTAAATTATGAGGTATGTGAACTGTATGTCAAAGCTGGTATAACAAGTTTTAGGAAAGAAAACAGGAAATAGTTAAGATACTGGAGATGAGCTAGGAAAAGAAGTAAAAAGGTGAGAGAAAAATGTGGCTAAAATAGACAGCAAAGAAAATTCAGTTTATATATATATTTGGAGTCTCTTACAAAGAATGACAAAACAATGGATCAGATCTAATGTTTCACACTGTAATCCAAAAGAAATTCTGAATGAAAAAGTGACCTAAATCTACATACTGGCAGGATTCACTGGGGACTGGTGAAAACTGATTCAGGGTAATCTGAGACCTATTGTAGCAGAACAATTAGACTTTGAAGATTTTAAAAAAATTCTCAGGGCCACTGGGGTTATAATCAAATAACTTACAAGAGCAAGAGAATTAAAGAGGTATCAGATTTCTGAAAAAATGTACAAACAAAGCCAAAGTGAGACACCGTTTTCAAAGCATAGCTTGCAATAAAATTTGCCAATTTTACAGATATTATTTGATCAGTTTTGACAAGTATATACAAGTCCTAAAACACCACCACATTCATCATATAGTACATTTCCAGCACACTGGAAATTTCCTTTGTTTCTTTGCAGTTAATGCCATACCTACCTCTTGGCCCTGGCAACCACTTGCTCTACAATTTTGTATTTTACTAGAATTTTATATAAGTGGGTATCTTATTATATATAGTCCCATGTGTCTGGCTTCTTTTCTTCTCTCGTTTAGCATAATGATGCATATACTGGTACTTCATATTTACTGCCGAATAGTACTCTATTGTATGTATTAAACTTGTTTATACATTTACTTTATGAGCATTTGAGTTTTTTCTAGTTGGGGGTTGTTATGGATAAAGCTGCTTGTATAAGTGTTCTCTTGTATATTTTTTTCCTTTCTCTTGGATAATTCCATAAGTAAATTTGCTAGGTCATATGGTAAGTATTTTTTCAACTTGGTAAGAAACTGCCAAATTGTTCTCCAAAGAGGCTGTTGCTTTTTACAATCACACCAGTAGTGAATTAGAAGTTCAAGTTTCTCCACATCCTCTCTACTACTTGGTATTATCTATCATTTTGATGTCAACTATTCTAAAGGTTACATAATAGTATCTCATTATGATTTCAATTTGCATAGTCATAATGATTAATGATGATAAACATCTTTTTCTTATTGGCCATGTATGTCATTTTTGGTAAAGTCTTTTGCCCACTTTTAAAATTCAGTTGTCTACCTTAAGACTTCGTTACATATGCTGGATACAGTCTATTAAATATTTTGCAGTTTAGTCTGTTGCTTTTCATTTTCTTAATGGTATCTATTTTTAAAGATACTGAGGCATATTTTACATAATATGATATTAATGCCTTGTGAGCAAACAGTGTTAATAAATTCACACTTCTCAATCATCACCATAATGTGGTTTAGTAACGCTAACATCATATTGGGAAATTCCATTATGACAATTTGCTGTTAATTTCCTGTTCACACCCATAGCCCTAGGTAATCACTGACATGCTTTCTTTTTCTCTAGCTCCCTTTTTTAGACATTTTACATAAATGGAATCACACAATATGCAGTCTTGGTTTCTGGCTTTTTATATGTTTATGTAATAAAATAAGATACTTCTATAATTTAAATGGTTGGAAAAATCAAAAGAATATGATACCTAAAAATTTTATGAAATTTGAATTTCAGTCCTTGTAACTAAAGTGTTAATAAAACACAGTCATACCTATTCATTTATTTCTTGACAATACCTTTTTTTGAACTACAGTGGCAGAGTTTAGTAGCTATGACCCTGAGTTTGAGAGCCATAAAACCTAAAATATTTGCTATATGGTCTTTTACAAGAAAAGTTTGCCATTCACCGCTTCTCTGTCCCACATTCTTGTCAAAACTTGATATTGTCAGTCATTTTTACAGCAGTTCTGATGAGTTTATAGTGGTTTTAATTTGCATTTCCCTAATGACTTGATACTAAGCACCACTTTACATGCTTATTAGCCATTGGTGTTTACATATGCCTGAATGTATACATATATGTGTGGATGTAACCTGTTGATTTGCTCATTTTTATTTTGGTTTTGTTATATTGAGTGGTAAGACTTATTTATATACTCTGGATATAAGCCCTTTATTAGGTAAGTCATTTGCAAATATTTTCTTCTAGTCTTAGGCTTGTCTTTCTATTACAGTGACTTTTGAAAAGCAGTAGTTTACAAAATTTTATGATGTCGAATTTATCAACATTTTCTTTTATCCTTTCTCCTTTTTGGGTCCTCGGTAAGAAATCTTTGCCTATTTTAAAGTCACAAAGAGTTTCTCCTACGTTTTCTTCTACATAACATATAGTTTTAACTCTCAAACTTAGTTTTATGGATTATGATTCATTTTGAATTTTTGCCTGAGATGTGAAATTAGGGCCAAAGTTTGTGGTCTTTGCACACAAACATTCGGTTTCTCTAGCACCACTTGTTCAAAGAATGTACTTTCTCCATCATACTGCCTTGACACTTTTGTTGAAGTTGATTTATTATACATGTATGTGTCTTCTGTATCAGAACTCTGTATTCTCTTTTATTGACCTGTTTATTTCTTAGCCCAATGATGGATATGTTCTTACCATAATAATAATAAAAATTCCTTACTAAAAAGTTATTAGTTCCAAAGTTAGTATCTTAATGGGGAAACACTAGAGGTATTTCCACTAAGATCAAGTTAATGACAAGAACTATTTCCACTACTATTCAACATTTTACCAAAGATATTAGTTAACATAATCAGACAAAAGGAAAAAAAAATGGCAGAAGAGCTGGGGGAAAAAAACAGAAATATATCTATTTACTGATTATATGATTGTGTACCTGGAAAGCCCCAGAGAATTGATAAAACTAACTCAGAGCATAAAGGAATTCAGTAAATTAGTAATGCCTAAAGTTAACATACAGAAATTTATAGCCTTCATATACAAAACAGTAACCAGATATTTTCTCTAAAGGACCAAATGGAGGCTTTTCTATAACAGATCTGATAGTAAATAATTTAGGCTCTGAAGGCCATATATTCTCTATTGCAATTATTCAGTTATGTGATTATAGTATGAGAGTAGTCACAATATATAAATAAATGAGCTCAGCTACATTCCAATAAAATTGTATTTACAAAAACAGGCACTGGGCCTATTTGGCCTTCAGGCCATAATTTGTGAACACTTGAGACAGAAAAAAAAAAAAAACACATTTACAATAACATAGAAATAATTCAGTTTTTGTGTAAGAAAGAGGAGGAAATAAGACATTTTGCACATATTGACTAATGTGTGCAAAATAAAGTACAAGGAGAATAAAGTGGAGAGTAATGAGATTGGTTACCTATAGGAGATAATTGAGGGATAGGATGGAAAAGACAGGAACCAGGAAGAAAGACCTCTCCCGAGTATACCTCTTGTACAGCTCTGATATGGAACCATGTTTATGTTTCACAAATCAACAAGGGACAATAAATCAACAAGAATAAGGAAAAATCCTAAATTGGAATATAAATAGAAATAAATGAACTGAGCTCTATTAATGAACAGCATAACCACACTGACGAGGGGAAAAACATTAACCTTTGGGAAATTTAGACATAGTATATACTCCCAGGTTAAAGACACAAAAGAACTCTGGATAAATATTGAACTCTAGTTGGTAGACTTTTTTTTTTTTTTTCCAGAAGCATGGCTTAGAAATTCTGGAACTATTTTTTGAATATTTTAGGATTGAGCAAATAACTAGGTATATTGTGGATAGTAAGAGAGAGGTTTCTCACTGTTGGTGAAAGGGTTTATGGATATGGAAAGGGGAGGAATATAATGAACCCTCTGTGGTGATGGGTTAAAACTGGAGATAACAGAATCTCACGTTTTTTAACTAGACAAATACAGAAATAGATAAGGGTGAACATTTACATCTTGCATGTTTGTATTTCTGAGTTGCTCTGCTGAGAGGATCTAGAAACAATGACATTCAAGGAGGAATGAACACATCTCACCTAGATCTCAGACCTTGGTTTCTAAATAGCTTTTCCATAAGAAAAAAGACTAGGTCTCTTGGGAGAAATGATAGATTCCACTGCTGGATAGCAGGAAGTTCATGATGAGCCTGGAATATTTTAATTTGCCAGAATGTAACAAAATATTAAAAGAATGGTGAAAAAATGTCAAAAGGATTCTGGAGCTAGTTTCAGGGGACTCACACTTGCCACACCTAAGATAAGAGCACCAAAATAAATAATGATACTAAAGAAATAAAACCCATGAAATAAAACAAGGGTCCATGAGCCCACATAGGAAGGGAGAGAGGGAGGAAGAAGGGGAGGAAGGGAGAAAGGAAGACAAAAACCTTTTCTTACAGGAGAATGCCAAATAATAGTGCCAAAGAGTAGGACAGAAATAATAGAATTTTAAAAATCACCATTTTGCAAACATTATAACAATAACTTATCCAGGGAAGAATCATCAATGGATGGTAAAACAAGAAACAAGGTTACTACAGTGTGTGTCGTAACAGATATATACCTAATCTCAGATTATCTTCCCACAAAATACTTGTGAGTTACAAAAGGAAAAGTAGTACCATTATAGAGAACACACCTGGCAAACACCACTTTAACCACATGACCAGAGTTAACAGCCGCAGAAATGGGACAAATCAGCACTATGTGCCTCTTGATAGAACGCACAGACCATAAGATCCCTTCTACGGGACACCTGCCCAAGACCTGACTCACAGGGAAACATCAGACAAACTCAAATGGAAGTACATTCTACAAAATTAGTGGCGCGTGTCTTGAAACACACTGAATGTCTGAGGAACTGTTTTGAGATGAATGTAGACTAAAGAAGCATGACAACCAAAGGGAATGTGTGATCTGGGAGTTTCTTTTGCCATAAAGGATGTTACGGGGACAATTAACAAAACCTGAAGAAGGTCTGCAGAGTAGGTCATAGTGTTGTATCCATAATTTTATCCTGATTTCAAAAATAATACTGAAGTTAGAGGAGAACAGCCTGTATTTTAGGAAATAGACACTGAGACATTTAAGAATAAAGAGGCATTTTGGCTGCTAGTTATTCTCAAATCATTCAGGAGGAAATTGTATAGAGACAAAGTAGAATAAAACAGATATGGTAAAATATTCGTTTTAGCATTTGTTTAACCTGAGTGAAGGGCGTAAGAAAATTTCTTTTTGGGGGCGCCTGGGTGGCTCAGTCATTAAGTGTCTGTCTTCGGCTCAGGTCATGATCCCAGGGTTCTGGGATCGAGCCCCACATCAGGCTCCCGGCTCCGTGGGAAGCCTGCTTCTCCCTCTCCTACTCCCCCTGCTTGTGTTCCCTCTCTCATTGTCTCTCTCTCTCTCTGTTAAATAAATAAAATCTTTAAAAAAAAAAAAGAAAATTTCTTTTTGTATTCTGGTCATCTTTCTATAAATCTGATGTGTGAAAAAAAAAAAAGTGAAAAGATAAAAAGGAGAGCAAATACAGTCTTCCACAGTTCTCCCCTGAAGGCAGGCAGCCTGCCTCCTACAGGTCCTTGCTGGGATATTGGGGAGAGTCCATTCTCTGAACACAGATTGAAATATTGTTCAACATATTATTCTTGACAATGTAACTTGAGTCAAGATTGTTTACAACTTAAAGTGACCATAGGATTTTCTATTCCCTCCAAGTTACCGGGAAATTCATAAATCTTGCCAGGGTTTTTTTCCTCTAGCAGAGAAAACTCTCCATTGAATAGATTTTAAATACATGGTAGAAGACAAAAATAAAGTTACATTTAGATTACAAAAATAAATAAAATACTGATACCAAATAGATGTCATTTCTAGGCTCTGTCACTAAAGTGATAACACATTGGAAAATTTCTCTAACCTTGTATACAAGTGGATGAATTATTCAAAAATAAGTTACTATAACAGTTATCCACACAGTTTATATTTATATCAAGTAATATCAATTAATTAATTTTTCCCTCATGGAGGAACTGAATCCATACAGTGGAAATTTGACATTTTATTAAAATTAAGGTATATAATCCATCAAGCCTGGATTTTTTTTTAAAGATTCTATTTATTTGAGAGAGAGAGAGAGAGCATGAGAGTGGGGAGGGTCGGGAGGGTCAGAGGGAGAAGCAGACTCCCTGCCGAGCAGGGAGCCCGATGCGGGACTCGATCCAGGGACTCCAGGATCATGACCTGAGCCGAAGGCAGTCGCTTAACCAACTGAGCCACCCAGGAGCCCAAGCCTGGATCTTTTAAGGAGGTGTATATTCAAATATAATCACATGTCTTACGAATTTAAACTCTACTTACATTTCTTATTTCCACAGCAGGTTTGCTAAACAAAAAAACAAAACAAAATCTCCTTTCTCAGAAAAGTTCTTGAAATAGAAAGAAGCAGTTTCCCATTCCTTTGACTCATCAAGTAACATAAGCAAAATTCGACTTTTCCAGGAATAGGTAAAGCTTGTCGTTAAATCTCTTGTTTTTGTGTTCTTGTTCTAAAAGTTGTTTTGTTCTATTTCAGTGTCCTATTTTGAATATAATAACCTATATCTCGGTTGGAGATATCCATTTTTAATGTTTATGTTGTGGTTTATTTAAATACAGTTTTAAAACTGGGAAGGAAGTTTGAAAGATGCAGGTATCTTTAAATAAAAAGGGTTTATTTTTGGATGTTGTTTATCTAAATATAAAAAAAAATTCATGTTTTCATTAATTACTACATTAGCCATCTGTCCATGTCTTGGCTCAAAGCATTCATTTTCATATTAAATAAAAAATCTTAATCAGTTAGTTTGCATTCTAATTTTGTTTGATTCTTTTAAAGACTGAGGCAGTTGGCACATCAAAAATTCTTAAAATATGGGGACGGGGAAAAAGAGAATTAGCTCACACATGATTTTTCATATATTGTGTTCTTATTTATAATGCTTTGAGGAATATCATTTTAAAAATTTCATCTGAAACATAGGATAACTAGAAAGAAAATCTGGTATATTGATAATAAAATCCAGTTTAAAATTTAAAAATGTATTCTAAAACTCAAATCTTTTTAGTTTTTACCAGGCTTTTATTGATGATACAGTTAGATTCTATCTTAAAACTGATATAAGGCTCTTCTATTTATTAGTACATGTGATATTTACAACCAAAGAGGCAATGGAAGTATTAACATGGAAAAATATTTGGAATGATTTAATACAATTGCAAAAAGAAAAGACTTCTTGAAGAATAAATGTGCCGCTTTTTCCAAAATGATCTGTACAGTTACTTGTGATGGAACTCTTTTTCTAATCAAAATAGTCATGGAACCCATCAATGAAAAAGGCTGTGTAATTAGTATAGTTTTATTTTATAAATTGAAATTTGGAATAGTCACTTTTAAAGTTACTCAGTGGAAGAAGTAATAAAGGGTTTTAGATACCCTTAAAACCTTGTAAGTAGGATTTTGGCTGACAGTGCATTCATTGAATTTTTGTGGTGGTCATTGTTCTGCTTGTAAAGCATAATTTGCCATATAATGCAATTAAGATGAGGTGGTAATGGATAATTAGAAGTAGCCATATAGTGACTGGGGCAAGGCTCTGATCACCTGAATTCTACCAGTGAGTAGCACAGTCTACCTAAACGGTGCCAAGAAAAATATATCCTCAGCTGTCAAACATAAATAAATAGTTCATACAGACAGACAAAGGAACATTTTATTACTAGGTGATATTCTATTCTTTATTCTCAGGACAGACCTCGAATGAGCTAGACTGGATCCTAATGAAAAGTCTTTGTTCAGTTTTACTTCTATGCCACCCCATGCTTAAACTAAAATTCCTTTCAATGCAATCACTCTCAAGCCTTCCTGCATTTGGAACACTAAACTCTGTATTTTCACCCCAGTCCTCCTCTACACACACACACACACACACACACACACACACACACACACACACACACACACACAGCAAATCTCTCAGTCATCTTTGCTGATTTCTTCTTCTCTATCCAATTTCTAAGTGTTTGAGTTTCCCACCTTTGGAAGGGAAATGACAGTTTTTCCCCTTAATTCTATTCTTTATTCTAAGTTTACCCCTTTATTCAGTTATCTGATCCAGTTAAATACTACCTCAGTGCACACAACTTCCATACTTTTATGAAGCCCTAATGTCTCCCTGGCATCCAATCTCCTAATCAAGTTCAGTGCCAAAGAGACAACTTCACCTCCACTTTTCAAAAAGAAACTTTGGATATCTTCCTCCTCCATACTGTTCTCCACTATCCTGGTTTTTTTCTCTGTTTACCCGACTCACAATCCAGCTGGAAGTTTGAGCACAAATATAGAAGTTCTTATTTATTCCTTTTTCTCATCTCCTAATGGCAGTCCAGCTCTAACAGACTCCAAATCTACCTTCAAAATACATCTCCTATCTATCTATATCTCTGCTGGCAGGATGCTAGTCCAAGCCGCCTCTCTTCTGGACTGCCATAGTTGCTCCTTCATTCATTGTCAACTTAATTGCTGTCAGGGTCTGTGTTACATACAACCTGTATGTTACATGCAACCTGTATGTTACATACAACCTGAATGTAACAAGGTGTGAATATGGTTAAGGAATAAACAAGGGATGGAAAAATATGTCTGGGCAAGACCAAAGTCATACTGAGCAAGGCAAGAGAGTGGTTTCTTGAACCTGCTGTGAGCAGTTACTATAGGAGGGGTACCCCCACAGCAGCTGAGGCCTTTGGGAAAGAACTGAGGAATGCAAACCTCAGCTCAGCTGGTATGCTGTTTCAGAGAAAAGTTCCCTCAATTTCTCTCTCCTTCCAGCCCCTGAACTCTTCAATTGGCTAAATCTAATGGGAGTCCAAAAGGCCAGAGGGTCTGATTGATACTGTCTGTAAAGATAAACCTCCAAGGATAGACCAGGAAGGGAGTGGATAAGGAGTGTCAGAAAATACCCAACACACTCCACCACAATCCTTTTTCCACACGGTCAAGTGCTTTTTCAATAACACAATTCATACCTTGTGAATTAAACATGTAAACCACCCATTGCAGTTAGGATGAAATTCAGACCTCTTAACATAGTTCCTTTTGCTTCTCTTTTAATTTAGACTAGGTAGGGTTTTGTAGGCCATGTACAAATGTTGGCTTTTATTGTGAATGAAGTGGGAAGTTGTTGGCTGATTTTTATCAGGGGTGGTATATGACCTAATTTAAATTTTAAGCAGACCACTCCCATAGCTGTACTGAGAATAGGCTATGGAAAGGCAAAGAGAGAAGCCAGGTGACAATATAGGTACTTAACTACTATGGTTAGAGATCGTGGTGGCTCAGACAAGGGAGGTCGTGAGAGGTATTTATTTGGATTTGGGATGTTTGGAAGGAAGAACATGCAGGATTTCTTGATGGATCAGACATGAAATGTGGGGAAAAAAAAGATGCCAAGGATTGCTCTGTGTTTTAGCACCACATTACAAACCGTGCTTGGTTATGTACTCTCTTTAATATTTTTCAGATTGTTTCACATGAATGGAATTTTATCTCCAGTATCATAGCCAGCATCTTGAAATAAAGGTCTTAATGCGATTGGCTTCAATTGCTTCTCAGTGTGTCTGGCACCTCATAGGCACTCCGTAATTATTTACTAAATGGGTGAATGTGCATTATTCTTTCTTTATAATGTCAGCCTTGATGATGCACGAGTCCTCACATATCAGTAGGGTTGTCTCAGATTATGAACCAACAAAGAAATGAACACACATTTTCAGTTGATATACAGAGAAGACATTGCAATTACCAGCTCTTTCAGGATATGGGAATTTTCCAGTAGGGGAAACTGAGAGCTCTAAAAGTGACTTTTTTTGTGTCTCCTAAAGCATCCAGCAACATACCAGGCTCAGAGAAGGAACTCAACTATGATTTGGTTGCATTTAAATAAAGTAGTTAATATTTAGAAGTTTTAAAATGTTTTCAACACATAGACCAGTGAGTTTCTTTGAAATAAATTTTTTGGCTTGATTCTGGATCTCTACCTGTGACTCATACTTGATATTTAAGATATATTTAAGGGATAGACAATGTATATGTCACCCTGATCTGGTTATATAAAATTAGCATTATGGGTGAATACAATTGTAATAAAGCCAGATAAACATTTTATTTAAAAAAATCACATAGATATTCTTTGGAAAACAGAAGATTCTAACATTTTTTGTTTATCTGAGAAAGCTCTTGTAGCCTTCAGTGAAACACATGAATGTATCTAAGATTATTTTGAAAGTATTCCATGGCTACTTTGGGTTGTTAAAAAAAATATACTTTCTACTTGGTGCTATTGAGTATATAAACTTCTTAAAAATTTAAAAAGTCTGTCCCATCTTCTTTTAAAAAAAATCTATAGCCTTAAAACTACATAGAGTTTTAAAAATTATACAGTTATATATGTACAAATAAACTATACACAAATATATGTATATAACAGCAGAAGAATATTATACATATATTAATGGTTCTATTTTTTATATAGTTAATTCAGGAATTATATAGATGACATTTCCATTTTAGTTATAATTGAGTTATTTAAAACAAAAAGACCTGGTGTGTAAATGAGTTTGGATCTAGTTCTGTTGAATAGAAATTAATAATTCATAATACATTTTTGTTACTCAAAATAATCTCAAGAGTTTTAGTTAATGCACCAAGCTCATAAGACTCTTGGAACTAAAATTACATGAGATCATTAGTTTATTTAAAATGAATAATAAATACTGGCAGTCATATCTCTTAGCTATTTAATGAACTATTTCTTGAGAATATAATTAAAACTAACTTTTTGAAATGTTCAGTGCATAATATAATGTTTTTCCTTTTTTAAAAATGTATTTCTTTTCATTATGCAACTTTATCATACAGGTATGAGGGGGGATGCATTTAGTTCAATTCACTGCTTACTGTTGATTCCAGGCCTGAGACTTAGGGGAATTACATGTGAACTTCAAGATTTTTATCCCATAGAGATAATTTCTGCCTGGTAGAACAGCAAATCCCAAAGGTTAGAGTTTATGGCCCTTGGAAATTTAACCAGTTTGGTATTTAAATCAGCAGTCTTATTCTAATATTGCCTATTAATATGAAGTTTCACCAAGGCTCTTTGAGGTGTGTATGTGTGTGGTGTGCATGTTCCTTCCAATGAAACTCTACTTACAAAGACCGGCATCGGGCTGGATCTGGCCTGTGGGCTGTAGTTTGTCAACCCCAGCTATGTAGTATTTCACTGCAGCATGAGATTTTCAGCAACCATGTGAAAATATTCACCTCACCACCCCAGTTTTCTCTCCTCTTACCAGGCAGGTAGAGTACTTTGGCTTTCTCCTGGATGGAGGAGCTCAGAACAGAGTTTTTTCGGCAAAAAGACATTGGCTAGCTATGGGTCACCAATGACTTTTAGACTCCAAATCTCCAGAGTACCTTGGTGTTGACATTGGTCTACATTGACCTTTCTCTGCCTATTTCCTTAAAGGGATATTTAGAGAAATGGAAAATACCCAGTCAAGAAGTAAGAACATTTTTTTTTTTTTTCTGGTCTCTTGATTCATAATGAAAAACTATCCCCTTGTATATATAAAAAGCATTCAATATTAGCATTTTAATTGCCAATTTATTTTATGAAAAAAGAAAATTGTTACTTAAATATGCATTTAAAATTATTAGAAAATTTTAATCATTTAAAGACTTATTATTTGTATGGGCTATTTTTAAAATTGATCTGCTTGTGTTCCTTGCCCATTTGTGATTTGGGGTTTGTATCTGTTTACTGCCCCAACAAAGGATCATAGACTGGATGGTTTGAACAGCAGAAATTATTGACTCATAGTTCTGAAGGCTTGAAGTCCAAGATCAAGTTGTTGGCAGGTTAGTTCCTTCTGAAGACTGTGAGGGAGAATCTGTCCCATGCCTCCCTTGTAGCTTCCAGTGATTTGCTAGCGATCTTTGGTGTTCCTTGGCTTGTAGAAGCATCACCTTGATGCACGACTACATGTTCATAAGGCCTTCTGCTTGTAGGCGTATCTGCCTCTGTGTCCAAATTTCCCTTTTTCATAAGGGCACCAATAATATTGGATTACAGCGCACCCTAATGATCTTATTTTAACTTGATTACCTCCATAAAGACCCCATATCCAAATAGTATTATTCTGAGCTAATAGGAGTTAGGGTTCCGACATATTTTTTTTTTTAAAGATTTTATTTATTTATTTAACAGACATAGCGAAAGAGGGAACCCAAACAGGGAGAGGGAGAAGCAGGCTTCCTGCCAAGCAGGGAGCCTAATGCGGGGCTCGATCCCAGGACCCTGGGATCATGACCTGAGCGGAAGGCAGACACTTAACAACTGAACAACTCCGGCACCCCCCAACATATTTTTTTAGAGGGACATAATTCAATGAAGAACAGAGTCAGCAGTTTCTCTTTTCTTTATAAATATTAAAGATATTAACTATCAGTAATAGTTTCACAAATATATTTTCCAGGCTTGTATGATTTTTTAATTCTCTTTGTGTTCAGCAATTATTTTGTTTTATTGTTACTTTGCTATCTTGTTTGTATATGTTTTACTCAAAGGTGTTTTATATTTTTTGTGGTCAAATTTATTTTTTCTTTATCAATTGATTTTAGAGTTAGAAAGTTTACTTTATTTAGAGATTTAAAATTATTAATTTCTGTTTTCTACTTTTTAAATAAAATTTTAATTTTTGTTACATTTAAAATTTACTCTTCTGTTTATCTGCAATTTGAGACCCTTCTTAAAGGTGATTTTCCTGAACATATTTTAATAAATGAAAATTTGTACAAAGCGATATTTTTTCTCTATGTACTATACAAAATCAAAATGCTCTTAAGTTTAAATATTTTCTTTATCCAATAACAAATACAAGCTTTTTTCCGTTATCCTACATTATGTTTTTTAGTCCATATTTCAATGATCTGACATGGGAGTCTTGAACCTGTCCCCGTGTAGGTGTGTGATTTTGAGTAGGTTATTTAACTTTTATGGATTTTGGTTTCTTCATTTGAAAAAAATATAGACATTAAACAGAATTTTCACTAGGTATCTCTCAAGACCAAAAATTCTATGACTCTACCAAGCCAACCTCATGTAAAATGGAGATGGTGCAGTTGTTTGTAGCCAAATGCAGAGGGAGGCTATTGTGTAATATAAAAGTGAGGACCGGGAGTCATGTGGCAATTTCAGCTGTCTTCATATCAGTTTTCAGAGGATGTATTTATCTTTTAGAGCCTCAGTCTCTTCCAATTTAAATAAGTGGAGCTGTTTAAAATATGATCTTGAGGCACCTGGCTAGCTCAGAAAAGCATGCAACTCTTGGTCTTAGAGTCATGAGTTCAAGCCCCATGTTGGGTGTAGGGATTACTTAAATAAGTAAAGTTTAAAAAATATATTATGACCTAAGCAGATTAGGAGTATTGTTGGAAAACACTGGGAAAAGGAGATGTGATGGAAACATTAAATGTTTTAAGATCACTATGGGATTGTTGATAGAAAGTTAAAACTGATGGACAGTACAGGAAAAACACATTTGCAACATTTTAAGGGTTGAGTTCATATCTCAACTACAGAATTTGTTGGTATTACACTTTACTTAAGGGTGGCATATTTATTTATCATAAATATATTTCTCCTGCTGTGTGATACTGTTGGCCAAATATAAGCAAGAATAAATGAAATTCAGTGGGCAGATTATGCCAGATCTGTCAAAAAAGCTATTAGTAATTATGAAATTAAAAATTCAAATTGCATAGATTTCCTCCGGTTACTGAAGGGAAAAGATACAAATGTGAATAAGTTGTCTAAGTGGATATTCACTCTATTTTTTGTCTTGTCACCATTAAAAAGAGAGTCCCAACCTTGAGGAGCACCTTCTGTGCTGTTCCAGTAGTAGGATCTCAGCATCACAGCTCTGTCACTGGCTGCCAATCCTAACTCACTTGCCCTGGTAGAGCCAACTCTATGCTCTTCCCTGTTTTTCCCTCATGAAAGGGGTGAATCCGTGGAAAGCCCTTCAAATAGAGTAGGTGTGATTAAATGGAAGAAAGTTTTGTGTTTATAATTTGTTAGCTTTTCTCCTTTCCCATTTTAATTTCCAGTCATCTCTGAAATATTATTTCTGGAATTATTTTTTTTTCTTATTTTTCATCTACTCAAGTGAGGGGAGGGAAAAGACTTGACAAATCGAGTAATACCTGTTTGCTCCTTTATTTCCCTGTGTACATGACCTATTCCTTAATCAGCGTGAGATCCATTGTTTTTTGTGGCTGTTGGGTTGGGGGTAGATTAGGATTTATTGAAGCAAAAATGAAAAGAGAAAGAAAGAGTTCATATTCAGCTTCAGACACCCTAAATAGGATTTTCAAAACTTTAGCAAGAAATCGGCTTGGATTCCATGGTGTATAAATGTGACTTCTCCTCTAATAAATGACACACAGACTTAAAATATGGCATTTTATGTAAGGGAGATTATAGAGAGAAAATAAAATCATGGTCTACATGAATGGAAGAAATGGAAACTAGGTTAAATTTTGGAATTATCACTCTATGGGCTAATTTATGGTAGTGATCTCTAGAAACCTATAGATTTTTTTAAAGGTGATTTGAGAAACACACTTCTCTGAGTTTTTTATAGGGAGCCACGACCTCCAGGAGAAGCCCCTGTCTGGAGACCCTTCCACCTTTCCTCAGAAATTTCACTGTCCCTCACTAGCACCCTATCTAGAGATTCTGAAGCATTGCTCCTGCACCCCCATAGCTGGTGTGCAGTGTGGAAAGGGAACTCCAAAGTAGTTGCATACCCTCTGCATATGGGACATAGAGATGGCTGGGAGAGCAAGAGAAGATTGGGGTTGCAGTAAAGAGAACAAAGTGGCCATAGTGTTGGAGATAAGAACTCTTGTCATGGAGCCAGGAGGTTGACCCCACAAGCCAGGTAGGGCCATTCACACTAATTTATACCAGGAGCCCTCCAGCTCAGAAAGACCCCATAGACATTTGAGGGGTCTTTCTCAGCTGGAGCTGCAAGTTCACATTAACCATACCCAAGGGAGGATTCAGACTTTGTGTTGCCTGAAACTTAAATGATTTTTGGAACTTTCCTGAAAAAAAAATTAGAAGTAAAAACTTAGGGAATGCAAATGAACATGTATACTGAGAACGGAAAAAAATTTACAAAAATAAATTTTCAAAAGCTATAAAATGCTCAACTATAAGAGGAACAGGATATAACTTTTATCACTTAGCTACCTGACTCACCTCTATAAAATATTCCATCCCTACATTGTTGACTGCTTATACTTTAATTGCTTCTTCATAGGCATTTGTAGTACCCCTCCACACAGATGAGAAAAAGAACTCTGTCCTCTGGCATGGTTAATAGAAATTGGCTTTTAAAAAAGTAACAATTTAAAATTAATTTCTTAAAAAATAGTATCTGTTTAAGGAAAGTTCCTTTGTCTTCACAACTTATAATTAGTAATGCCATTTAGGTTTTACCACTGCTGTCAAATCTGGGAAGCTCTCTGTCAAGGTTCTGTCATATATGCACTTTAAGATTTCAGGACATTTCAAGTCTCCTTAAATACTCTTTAAACTGACTACATTATTCCTAGAAGCCTTTCAAGAATAGTGGCAATAATTTACACAGAAATGACTGCAAACTATGAAAATTTTTACTATAAATTTAGGCTATCTGTATTTTCAGTTAAATGTCCCCATAGGCTGATTCCAAAACTTCCCACAGCCATGGCAGCCTACTAAACAAAAGGGGGTCCCCAACAGAGAAGGAATCAAGGTAGTAACAGCTAGTTTCTTCATCAGTTGTGGCTAATATGTATTACTATTGCACATTTCGCAAAATGCATTACGTTGTGAATAGCTTCCAGAGGCCTGGAAGGCACCTGTGGAAGGGAGGGACTCCAGCGTGTAAGCTTGGTGGCCTTTATAGTCACTGCAGGTCTAGCTTGATGAGGAGTCCACAAATTTGCAGAGGGGCAGGAAAAGGTAATCTGAGAGAACAGAATGATCTAAAAAAGAATATATAAATTTAAAATACTTTCAATTTATTATAATGGACCAGTGTTATAGTGAAATAAATCTATTATTATCTACTTTGCCTTGATAATCTGCCCATTCCCAGTCCCCCAGGAGAGTGGGACTCAGCTGAAGGTGAAAATATCTGTTAAGTGAAAATAAAGAAAATTTTTTTTTGTGCTTCTTAGTATGAATAAATGTGGGATATTATTACATGTGTTTTTCAAGTTAATATTTATTTTTGATGTGATTATAATATTAAATTATAATTATACTATCCAGCATTTTTTAAAATTATCATTGTATTTGTTTCTTATTATTAGACTTATAGGAGAAAGGCTTTAAATTGTTCAGTCAGAATTTCCTGAGATTATTCTAGAGTCACTGTCAAGGGCTGGTGCCAAATAACACACCAGAATTGTGATGGGAACTGATCTAGAAGGTTCTAGTTACAGAAATTCCAGTAGCCCATTATCCTTTGCAGCTACTCATGCCATCATCTTTTCCACTCAAGCTCATCATCAGGCCTAGATAAATTCATAATGTAGACCATACTGTTTTGCCCAACTTTTCTCTTGGCTACTCTGCACATCTTTGTACCCATGGACTTGACAGGTTAGAATGCAAAATACAAAGATGAGCTTGTAATATCACATTGGTTAATCCTCAAAAGTCTTCAAATTGGGTTGCTGACTCAGCACATTCCCTTTGCTGATAACAGATGATAGATAACAGTCAATAGTGACGTGGGGATGGATTCAGTTAACAAGCTCACATGTGCTCCTCTTTACCAAGCATCTACTCTACCCAATGATGAAAGAGTAGAAGATAGAATTGTAAGTTTATTTTGTTTGGGAGGGCATGATGTTCAGGTAAGACCTACTAGGGCAGATATTATTTAGGTTGAGATGGAAGGTGGGGGAATTAGGTAACAGGAGAATATAGGATTCAAGGCAAAGGCAATAATATTGCAGAAGCGTGGGGGTGCCAACATGGCACGTTACAGTTATAAAACTTGGACCCTGAGGGAGACAATGGATAGGAGGCAAGGACTGGGGGAGCAACAAGAAGGGGAGAGAGTCCTGAGTGGCAGATGAAAAGTCCTTCCACACCTTAGAGACTTCAATACTTGATTAAGTAATTAAAGAGAAAGCAGAGTAACACATCTTGCCACTTGGTTACCAGGATCCTTCTTTACCTTGAAATCCAGCATTTTTCCACATAGTGAAAAGAAAATGGTTAGGATCTATTATTTTTTCATGAACTCGAAGTTCCCTTGATCTTGGTGGTTTACATAGCTTGTATAGCATTTAGACAGATTAACGCTTTGCAGAAACAAAACATGGAAACATTTGCCAAACAAGCCTATCTGGGGCTTGGTACTTTCACATCTGTTATCTTATAATCCCTACAAAAAATACTCTGAATTATTATGGGATTTTCTAGATCAGAAAAAGAGGCTTAAAGAGCCTGAGCATGAGGTTAAAGAAGCCCATAGGAGGAGAATTTGAACACAGGTCATCAGCATTTACCTAACAAAGGAAAATGTAAATTTTGAATAAAGTTTAATTTAACCTAATACCATAAAGCAAGTCCCCAATATTTGACTTTCTTGGTGTTTTAAATGCATGTGCTTATGAACTGCAGAGTGTCCATAATAATAAACTGCCAGTTTAATAATTTTCAAAATGTTTGCATTTTGACTGCACAACTGCAAATTCAAAGGAAATCTTAACTAGGGAAAAATGCATTATGTATACAAGGCTGAGTCGCAAATTTCCAATTATTTTGATGCAGTAGGCACTCTGTCTTCAGAACAATCAATTAGACTCTTGCCTCCTGATGTGAATATCTGAATACAAATTAAAAATGAAGGGCATGTACACAACATCAGACTATAGATCAAAATCATTACCCAGGTTAGTTTGTAATGTTCCATTTAGAGCATGTATAATCAGGGAAAAAAACTACATGTACTCTTGGGAACAATGACAAACACCTGTAATCACTTTTGAAAAACCATAATTTATAAATTTGGAGAGATTTCAGAGGTGGCTTAAAGTTCTCAGGTAAATGATATAATGTAATACTTAAATGTATATATTAAGGAAGTTTCATAAGATAGATGTCATTGTAACCTATTTCTTTAATCAGCGGGGAAGTACTTATTTCAACTATGAGAAATGTTAAGACTATTAATAAATTCAGTGACCTGGTGTGCATAAAACACCTGAACTCATGCCTGGCATGCAGTAGTCACAATAAAGTTAGTTTCCTTTAGTTTGACAGATGGGAAGAGCAACATTTAAAAATCATCTAAACGTAACTAACTAAATAATAAAAATCATCTAAAACAAACTCAACTACAAAATGTGTTTAAGAAGCTGAGACTCTGAGTTCTATTAGGATGAAGTTTATTACCTCAAGTTTAGCCATATCTTACACTCACTTTATTTTACTTAATAATTAAAGACAGCTTGAAAAAATATTAGCCATAAACATTGAAAACCTGATTAATACTTTACTGTCTCCTTAGGTTTATTTATTTATTTATTTTACATGCACCTGATGTGAAAGGCAACCAATTTTAAATGGCTTTCTTCTAACTTTTCATTGTCTTCCTTCAAGCTATTCAAAGTCAGGTAATTCAGTCAGTATAGTTAGGCTTCTCTTTTGCCTAATACTGGGGAAGTCACTTCCTGAGCATATATCTTCATCTGTAGAATGGGGATAGTACTTCCTAGATGCTGATTAAGTATGTAACACATGTAGTATGTTGACTGGCATGAAACAAGTGTTCTCTAAATGACTGCATTTGGTGCTTTGAATTGGTTCAGAAATAAAGCCTAGGGATGCCTGGGTGGCTCAGTTGGTTAAGCATCTGCATTTCGCTCAGGTCATGATCTCAGGGTCTTGGGATAGAGCCCACATGGGGCTCTTGGGATTGAGCCTTCATCAGACTCCCTGCTCAGTGGAGAGTTTACTTCTTCCTCTCCCTCTGCCTCTCCCCCCCAACTCATGCACTCTCTCTCAAATAAATAAAATCTTTTTTAAAAAAAGGAAGTCTAAAGAGCATCTGAAAATCACTGTATATTTCTAGTAAATTTTTTTTAATTTTAATAATAAATGGTTGAGGATTATGCCACCTGTGTTGCAAGGAAACTAACCCTGTTGGCCTAGCCACAAATGATAGGATCAGGATTATAGTACCTCATTCAAAGATGGCCACTGGCATCTACTCTTGAAAAAGGGCAATTCCGGGGCGCCTGGGTGGCTCGGTTGGTTAAGTGACTGCCTTCGGCTCAGGTCATGATCCTGGAGTCCCTGGATCGAGTCCCGCATCGAGTCCCGCATCGAGTCCCGCATCGGGCTCCCTGCTCGGCAGGGAGTCTGCTTCTCCCTCTGACCCTCCCCCCTCTCATGTGCTCTCTCTCTCAAATAAATAAATAAAATCTTTAAAAAAAAAAAAAAAAAAGGGCAATTCCTCCGGTGGCAGCCAAAATGAAATTCTGCTTAGTAATATACTCCATATTGAATGGTGTCAAAATGATCCTTTTTAGGAAATATAACTATTTACTGAACACAGAGAAGGCAGGCCACTTGATGTCACTCTGAATAGTCCAGTGTACATCTTAACTCATAAAAACTGGGAGGAAAACTGAGAATAGTAACACAGCTAGAGAGACCTATGAACATTCTTGAACACTCTTAAAATAAAAATCCCATGCCAGAGGCACCCAAGTTTTATCTCTTCCATACAGTGTTTCTGCAATGTATTGGTAGTATCCAACAGTGAGAGTTTCAAGGAATAGACTTCAGACTTGAAGTGGAATTGGGTAGAAAAAATAGGGAGCATGAAGGGTTCCCATTCATTTGGGTTTGAGGAGTAAATCAGAAATTAAGGTATCAACCCATTATGCTGTTGTTTCAGGATGACATAGCCAACAAAGTCAAGGCTTGAGGTCACATAGTAGGCACCATATTAAAGTAGTTTGGAGGGATTGTGATTTGGAAGAATAATAGGATAAGCAAGCCATTCTGCTGACCCTACGTTTTCTATATGGAGAAAGCAGTATACTCAGTCTGATTGTAGACAACTTATAAAACTGAGTTCCAGTGTTGCGTCAAATACACTGGATTGCTCACCCAACTAACAACCTCTCCCTTTCTGCATTTTTAAGACTTTTTTGACCAAAGATTAAAATGCCAAATAGTTACTTTTCCTACTTTATCTGCGACTAGGTCATAGCCAAGCATCTCTGCCCACTGAAGCTACAGCCTGGTTTGGACCTGAAGGATAGTCAGCTTGGCTTATATTTTCATCCATAAAAATATAAATTTTGGAAAAATACCTCTTTCCCTTAATTGGAGACTATATTGGCTATCACGATGCTTAGAACTGCAGTAGCCATCTTCTGGCCCTACGGAGTAAAAAGTAAAGCTGAGTCAATATGCTGAGTATGGTAGAGAAGGACGATGAAAGAAGCCTCAGTCCTTGGCAATGCAGTTGAGTTCTTGGAATGACAGTGGAACTCCCTGACTTCAGGTTTTTGTGTATAAGAAAACAAAACCCCATTATTGAAGCTCATTTAGTTAGGTCA
Organism: Neomonachus schauinslandi; assembly: GCF_002201575.2. Lineage (NCBI taxonomy): Eukaryota > Metazoa > Chordata > Mammalia > Carnivora > Phocidae > Neomonachus > Neomonachus schauinslandi. The sequence continues at coordinate 96,613,557 of NC_058410.1, read as the reverse complement.
ATTGTCCTTTGTATTGAAAGGTATCCTAACTGGTCTAACCATGCAGAAGGAAACACTCTCAGCTTGAATTCAGTGCTTGCACTACTCTTGTCCAGGTGAGCAATGGCTTAGGGCACAGAGGATAATATAAGGGAAAGCCAAATTCCCAGTTGCATTAAGTTTTTATGGTTAAATTTAGGGTTCTGGTTGGTAAAAATTAGGATTTTTGTTTTCACTGACATGTGGACTTTTACAAGGATTAAGGGGACTTTAGGCTTGAGTACCTGAAACATACCAGGACATTTCTAATTATTTCCCTACCATCAGAACCCTTTCCTATACCTTCCCTTTTTTTTTTTTCCCCCAGTTAAAATGAACTTCCCAATTATAAGACCTATTCATTAACTGGAGTTAGAATTTGTCACTGACTCACTATGCAAAACCAGACTCAGAAAGAGTGGAAAGGTACCCAGGAGTTGTACAAGTTGCCAGGGCACTGACAGAAGGTAGAAGAGATGAAGTGGTCTTTGGTTTTAGAGATACTTTGTCCAGGGGACAAGAGCACATACTTGAAATATGCTTCATTTGTGTTTTTTGGGCCCATCAGGAAGGCACATTAAGACACAGTCATGGACAGCTCTCAAGAGGTTTAACAGCTTGCCATTTTAACTGATGTGCAATTATACCAAGCCCTGATTTGTGTTGACTACTGTGAAGAGGCAGTGTTTGACATAAGTTAGGCAAAGAAATTCAGTGGTTTGGGGAGAAATGACTTACACAGTATATCTATAACCTATTGCTGGAGCCCACATGATGCTTCCTACACAGTGCTTCCTTGCTGTTAGTGGCCAGGAGAGGCTGATAAAGGAAAGGAGGCCTAAAAGGACCTTTTGTCCTTTCTCCGCTGGTGGGAGAGGGTGGTTATAGCCTCTAATGGGAAGGGTCAAAGCTGGTAGGCACAGGTAGTGACCATCAGCAAGAGCAAGAACTGGGTGTGGTACTTAGGAAACAATAATACTGGAGATTCTTGGTTATGATTTAGATAGTAGAGGATGAAATATTGAAGTATTTCCTAAGATTTTATTTGATATCTATAACTAAGAAAATTGCACTGGCCTGATAAGAATGGAAACTGCTTCTTTCATACCAACAAGACATTATATCAACAGTGTAGTTCAAGCAGCCTAGATTCAAATATTGGGGCCCCCTTATACTTGTGTGATTTAGGGCCTCAGTCTCTTAAAAAATGCAAAATGGGGATAAGAATAAGACTCAATATGGTTATTATAAGAATAAATATAATACATATAAAATATTCAGGAGAGTTCTGGAAATAGTAAATATTAAATTTCATTAAGACAGGGATACTTGGTATTCTTGGTTATAACAAGACTAACAACAATTAGAAAAAAAAACAGACAATAAAGAACATCTGGTAAAGGCTGCTATAATCGCTTTATACAAACTATGCCACTTTACTCTTCTTCAGAAACTCAAAAAAAATTGTAAAGACACAGGATTATTATTTAGAGAAGGGATACTTTAAAAGTTTTCAAACATTGCCCCAGTAGTCCACTGAAGGCTTACAGTATCAAGTGATCAATGATTGTGACTGAGTTTATCCCACAGTAGGTGGGACAGTTATGTTCCAAATTTAGGAGTATATACTTGAGAAGTGTATTTAGTAATTTAAAAAAAGGGGGGGGGGGACAATATTTGAATCCAGTCTATTTCCCTAGCCCATGGAGTAAATGGTGTTGGAGTTATGATGTAGTTGAGCAGGAGGAAGCCGTTAGTTCTTCTCTTATTTACTCTATTTATAAACCAGTCACATTCTATCTCCAGAAATATCCTTGAGATTTCAGTCACTACCAAAGATTTCCTAGGTACTGTGATTCTATTAGCTCTCTTTTATTTCTCTAGTTTGGCCTGGGCAAACATACTGAGTTCTAGAATATTAACCTCAGTTTCACAAATACTTAACTTCTGTGTATTTCTTTATGCAGGTGTTTTTAGACACTTCTTTTTTGGACAATGTTAAATACCAAAGCCATATATGGCAGGGAAAGTGCTCTATCATAAATTAGTCATCAAAAATATGGACCACCTCTCCTCCCTAGGCCATCATGCTTCTCTATCAGTGTGATGATGTTATACTTGGCCCTAGAGAACTGAAAGTTGTAAGTATTCTAAATTTTTTAAAAAATGAGTGATAGATGTTAGAAATGAAGCTTATAGTAATATATATCTTAGTGAAGTTTTTATCAGTCTAAAGATATGGAGTTAATTATAATCCCCTCCAAGGTTAAGGATGGCTTTTATTTTAATTTGGAAAGAGGTATAGCATTTAATTGACTTCTTATTTTGAAGGTATCTTAGTTTTCATCCTAGATAGCCCTCACCACTTAATAATTTATTTTAGCTGTTCTACCATACTTCATTCTGTATACTTTGTAGAACCATTGAAGAATTTAAGCCTGGTCTATTATGAACTGCCCTTCCAGTTGGTTCATATGATACTGCTGATTTTCAGAGGTCTGAAGTCTCTAACAGAGCAGAATTCTTAAGTGGTAAAACCTCAAAGGACATTTTAATGTGGTCCCTGAAGTGTGTGTGTATCTGCTGCAAGATATGCATACACATAACAAGTGACCTTGAGACATGAATTGAACACTGTGATCTATTGTCATATGATCTACCAAATTATAAGTTTGAGCATGCCCAGATAAAGTCCATTATTAAATGGAAGTGGTCTATTTAGGATCAAGCCCCTGTGTACACTAGGTGAATAAATTCTCCCTATATTCATTGACTCTGTGTAGGTCACATTCCCATTCTTCCTTGCTCAACTTATACCTATGGCATCATAGAAAATTCTCTGTCCAACTTAGGATAAAAGTCTTAAGAGATACTTATCGGGAATTCTGCAGGGTATGAAAACACTACCCAAAAATTGATTGCTACAGCATTAGAGAGCTTGTTAAGAGTGAGATTGCAAGATAATGGAATGAGAAAATCCTCCCATTCAACAGAACTTCAAGTAAGACATTTTGAAGTTTGTTATGCCTAGAAGGAAGTCTAGATTAAGATCCAGATTTACCTTGATTTGGGGAGAGTAGAAGCTTTTTGGCTAAATTGTCAAAGACTTGGGAGAAGTACAGTTGGAAGATTTGTGCCCTAGGGTTTTGGACAAAGACTGTGTGGATCAATCTCTCTCTTAAGAGAGAGGTCTGAACCTAGTTATTTCACCAGAAAAGAATAGAGACTATGTTTGGGTCTCATTACTTGTCCTCTCCTTACTAAGGTAATTTGACTATAGCCACTACTGAGAACCAAATTTGCCAGCAATAACAAGTGTTGCATTTCTAATAAAGCGTTATACTCTAGTCAAAAATAGCTAGCCACTGATAGCATGTTGATTACATCAGGTCTTTGTAGCATTAATATGACAATTGTTTACCCTCACTGAAAAACCCTATTTGAAATCTAAGTTTGCTTCCTGCGGCCATCTTCTGTGTATGACATGGGCTTACTGAGTATTTCATGTACCACCAATTTCTTCCATCAATATGGCTTCTGTCCACGGCACTCACTTCCCAGGAATAGAAGCCATAAGTTGAAGCCCATGAAAGGAACTACTCCTATCATGAGCACACCATGCATATGTAGCTGGCCTTAAATAATGGTAACTTGATCTATTGAAAACTCATTTACCTGTCCCTTCACTGACCATAATGGGCTAAAGATTGCCTTGTCTTATGTTGAGTGGTACATGATCAGAGACAACTTATATATAATGCTGTCTCTGCCATAGTTAATTACAGAGTAGTAGGAATGATATTTTTTAGAATCTTACCTGATGCCTCACTTTCAGAGTATTCTTCTAATCTCTGCATTATGGGCTCATGGACATGAGACTGATAATATCCAAAGAGTAGTAGGAATGATATTTTTTAAAATCTTACCTGATGCCTCACTTTCAAAATATTCTTCTAATCTCTGCATTATGGGCTCATGGACATGAAACTGATAATATCCAAAGAAGGCACACTTAGATTTATACTTTATGTAAACTATAAAAATGGTTCCACTAGGGGCGCCTGGGTGGCTCAGTCATTATGCGTCTGCCTTCGGCTCAGGTCATGATCCCAGGGTCCTGGGATCGAGCCCCACGTCGGGCTCCTTGCTCAGCAGGAAGCCTGCTTCTCCTTCTCCTACTCTCCCTGCTTGTGTTCCCTCTCTTGCTGTGTCTCTCTCTGTCAAATAAATAAATAAAATCTTTAAAAAAAAAAAAAGGTTCCACTGAATTGTAAACTGTGGTAGGCATGTGGCAATCTTGGACATCTCATGTCATAAGAATAGTGAAAAGGATCATCACCATATTGGCAGGAGCAGTAAGTTTGCTACCCTAAAATCGAGTTTGGAAAAACTACAGATGAACTAGGGGACTTTGGGGGCACCTCTTTTTATTTCCTGTTGAATGTCATTGAGAAAATATGATATCTCTAGACCTCTTAGAAATGATGGTTCATGCTATCCCATGAGGGTGAGGATCCCAAGCCAACTAAAAATCTAGCTAAAGGCAAAAGAATGAGAATAAACGTCTAATACTAAAAAATGGCCCTGCGGTAACAGGTTACATAAATAGGTATTATCCAGAAAATTAGAAAGTAAATGAATGTCAGTGGAGTAGATTGTGACATTATAAATTAGCTTCAAAAATAATTTGAAGATACCATCTTCAGTTGTAGAAATAAGTGACAGTTTTGGCTGTCACTTATTTGGGGATAGTCGTGATGTTGGCTGTATGTGAACTAGCTATATTATAATAAATTGATGGCATCTTTGGAGGTGTACACTTAGAAAGTTGCTCAGTCCAGCAAGTGAAGTTTTTCATGTAAAAGAAAAATGAAATATCTGCCAATTACACTGCTCCATTTTTAGGAAAAACTTCAAAATGGAACTTCTTTGTTTAAGCAACTATGATTCTTGTCATGTTGAATGAATCTAAAGTCATGGTGCTAGGCAAAAGTGATTAAGAGGGGCATCAGAGTGAAATTAGAGTTGATTCAAACAAATTTGATTCAACACAGTTTCTCTGCATTGCTTGGCTTTAATATCATACAGGTTCTCTTTACCTAACAAGTAAGGTGGCTAGGAGTTGACCATACCTTCCTCCATGACACCACAATTTTCTGATTTGCTTCCTACCTCTTTGGTGGCTCCTTCCTTATCTTTTTACTTTTTCTTCTATGTCTTCTTAAGCTCTTATTGTTGAAGGATTAAAAACTCAGCTGTTTGTCCTTTCCTCCCTTTTTCATAATATCATTTTGGTCTCATAGCTGAGACACTTGACACCCAGGTATCTTTATGGCAAACTCCTTCACCTCTTTCAAGTCATTGCTCAAATGTCACCTTCTTAATAAGACCCATCCTGACCATCCCACTTAATACTGTATCCTATCAACCCTGGCACTTACCTTGCTCTATTTTTTCCTTGTGTCCATGGCTCTTATTCCATACCCAATGTTACTTATACATTTTATTTATTGTGTATTATCTATCTCCCTCCCCAGTTAGAAGGTACACTCCAAGAGTAGTAATATTTTGTCCTGTTTGGTTTCACTGATTTATTTCAACAGGCCAGAGCAGTGCCTGACACATAACGATACTCAATAACATTTGTTTAAGGAATGAACTATTTAATGAAGAGCCTGAAATCTCCCCCAAGAAGGACTGTGCCTTTCTGATAGTAAAATTCCTTTCAAGGATTCCAACTCCTGGGATATGGCCACATGGTCATCTCTGAACTAATCAAAGACAGGGATACTGGCTGGGCCTGGATCACATGACTACTTTTGGCATTGGGGTGACAGGGCCAATTATAACCAAACCAAGCACACAGAATGATGTTATTATGGAGGAGTGGGAGGAATGACACACCAAAGAAAGGATGTGGGCAAACAAACACCTATGGAATCTATGAAGGTTAACTATATTTAAGGTAACTTGAATGAAACTTTACTTCATGCTGTTACTCCAAATGGGCTGGTTAAAAAAAAAAAAAATCCAGTTAAATTATCTGCCCTGAAAGTTGAAGTAGTAGGTGAACAAAAAAAAAAAAAAAAATTTTTTTTTTGAGATCTCTGGTAGTAACCTAAGTATCTCCAAATTAGTCTTTTAATTACCCATGGAGCTTGTTGTATACCTCAGTCTTAGAAACAGGGTCTATGATGATGTTACCAGAATGAACACACCAAAAAAGTAAGTACTTTACTGCATTATATATGTATCTTGGTAATAAATACCTAATACTGACAATAAACCAAGTGTGTCTCTTCGAAACTTGAAGATATTCTCAAGATAGTCTCCAGATTTTGGAAAGCTAAAGGAGTTTATTAAAGTTCTGTTGGTGATGATCTTGCCTAGGGAGGTGAAGAAATGTGAACTTTACAATTGTTTATATATTGCAAGTACTGGGATAAAAAAAAGCTGGTCATCAGGGATTGCTGGCAGTAACTAGGGCCTCTAAACTTTATCTCATTAAGATAAATCAGTGAAAAAAAAAAAAGATAAATCAGTGAGACAATAAGAAGCAGTTACTAGCTTCTAATGAGTCAGCCTTAAAGATAAATAGACCAATTGAAAAAAGGATTAAAAAAAAAAAACCCTGTTATTGCAGTGATGATCTCACCTTGGGACAAAGAGATCATGGAAAGTTAATGATGCTTGTGGCTAGAACACTCTTTTGAGTAAAGGCAATGGAAAAAATGTTTTACTTTTTAGCAGTTACCTCCCTATTAGCTTTAGTTTTGCTGAATTTTCCTTTATTATTTAAGATAGAGCAGCTGAATTCTAGTAAGTTAATTTTAGGTTGGGTAAGCCAAAGAGGATTACACTTCCCATTCCAAAATATCAAACCCTAGGGGAGATGGACCCGGGAGGACCAGCCCATGATGCTGGTATCAGAAGTGAGATGAAGAGATGAAACTAAGGGTCCAGCAATCTTTTTCTGTAAAGAGCCAGAGAGCAAGTATTTTAGACTTTCCAGGCCATCCAATTTTTGTCTCAGTGACTTAAATTTGTGTAGCATGAAAATAGCCATATTTGCTATATAAATGAATGGGTTTGGCTATTTCAATAAAATTTTACTTATGACACTGAAATTTGAATTTCATAAAATTTTCATGTATTATAAAATATTAGTCTTTTGATTGCTATCCAACCATGTAGAAATTGCAAAACAATTTTTAGCTAACAGGTAATGAGAAAATAGGCAGCAGTCTGAATAAGCCCTACCGGCTGTAGTTTGCCAACCCAATTAAACCATGGATGGTCTCAGGCTGAGAATGATTGCACATCTTACTTGTTTGGATGACTTTCCTAACTTGAAAAGATAGTTAGGAGTTTGAGATATGCTCATTATTTGTCCAAGATGAGTCGCTGGTTTCCCGTTCATACCCACTTGCATCCTTTCCAGAGAAAAATGTTGTGGAAGCAAGATGGGGAATTGAAGGAAACAGGTAGTTTCCACTTGTTTATTTCCACTGCTTATCATTCACCCCCTCCATCTGTAATACAGGGCTTTGTGGTGAACCCGGGTATTTGAGTGCTTATTTTGATCAACTGTATGGGAGGCCTTGGCATGCCTTTAATCCTCAGGTTTACTCAGAATGCTGAGAAAAATAGAGCTCATTTCTGCTTATTTATATGATCAAGTCATGCAATTCTTTGCTTAAACATATTATGCATAAAAAGTAGAATAGAAATGTAAACAGTGGCTATCTTTGACTATTAGAATTATGGTTCTAAGTTTCTCTGTTTCTTTGTTTTTGCTCATTTGTATTTGTATTTTTTATTTAATCAATATATACTGGCTAGTTATAAATCATTAAATTAAAAAATTAACCAAATTTGCTATACTCCAAATATATCAGGGTTTTTGTTTTTTTTCCCCCAAAGTTAGAAGTCTTTCACAGATTTCCGGCAAAATAATGTTTTTTTGCTTGAAAGAGAAAGAGAAGCACCCTTACTCAGAGGAAAGCCAAGCAAACTACGTTTTATTTTGACTTGCAAATGCCATCTGCACAATATCTCATATCTTAGTCTAAATTGAAATTGATCTCAGCGAAGAGGAAAAAAAACCCTGTATGCAAAAATGTAGTCTATTAAATGTTTTCAGAGGGATTTTTTCAGGTATTTAATATCCTTTTCTTAAGAGTGAAATACATGCAAAGTTGTTATCCAGGCACCATGAAAGAGATAAGGGTAAATAAGACACAGCCTTTGTTGTGAAGGGATTTTTTTCAATGTCATGAATCCTGATTGGTTAATTAGGTAGCTCACGAGAGCTTCCCGAGCGTTATTGTTTCTGAGCTGTGGAAAGTGAAACTGCAGGGAAGCAATCAATAACACTTTTCATTTTCTCCATTGTTTGGGAGTTTTTGTTTTTAACTCTATTAAGCTATTTATTTGTATAGACAACAAGTAACAATTTTTAGAGTTCAAGTCTTTATGTAGTGCTCTCTGTAAGCACCTTCTGGAAAAATAGGAGCAATAATTAAAGAGAGATACTTGGCGCTCTAATAGGAAGCTTCATTCCATTAAATGGTAAACTGGCTTTGGAAGGTGTATTTTACCTTTCAGTTCCTTTGGTGTAACCACTTTATTGTGCTGGATAAAATCTTGAGGCCCTGGGTATTTTAGCAATTAACTTTAGGTCAGCAGGATAAAATGAGAACAAATATGTCAATTAAAAATATGTACTTTAAGAGTGATTACTTCAGAGTGATTGGCTTCTAGATGTTATTTTTTAAAAATTTTATTTCTATTCTTGAAAGTCTAGATGTTTTAGCTCAAATATATTAATGTTACTAAAAATGTACTTTATATATAAACCAGAATTACAATTTCGAAAAGGCAGAGTCAACGTATCTTTCCCCTTCTCTTTAAAAAATTATCCCAAAGCATCAAGGAGAACAGAAATATCAATTCTGAATTCAGATGAAACTGAGAGACTTCTATAATCCTCTTATCCCAATGTATGATGATGAAAGATAGGTGGGGGAAGATACACGATTTATCAAAATTCCTGCAATTGCTGGGGTGGTTTGGTGAGAAGCAAGGCATCTATTCCATGGAATCCCAGAAAGCCACAGGAGGTTGATAGAACATGCAATGCACAATATAAGAGCATTTAGGGACCTTCAGGCTTCCACTCTAAACATAATTAACCCCCTTAACACCCTCCCGCACACACATCTGATATAAATCCAGACATAAAGAGATAAGCACACAGGAGGGCAAAGAGCAAAGTTGTACACAGATTAGGTGAAGATGTGCATACAAAATCATGAGAAATTTTCCTCTCTTGTTCCTAAACGATCTTTAAAATTTCCTGTGATAACACTAGGTCTTTGTCTGAAAAATCAACCAAAGGAAGCAGGACTTACAAATAGTTACATGGGAAGGTAGAAAAAAGCTAGCTGTTGCCCCTGTCAGCCTCCAGGGAAGACTTGTAATCCATGAACCTTATCCACTGATACAGAGCTACTGATTAACTCTGGTGTCTCACTTGTTAGTATAACAAACTCCATATAACCAGGTGGTTGAGGAAGTCCTCCAGCATCAAAGATAGCTACAAAATAAGTAAACAGAAAAAGTGCTTGAAGAAAATGTAAATCAATTTAACTTTTTTTTTAAAGATTTTTATTTATTTATTGAGAGAGAGAGAGAATGATAGAGAGCATGAGAGGGAGGAGGGTCAGACGGAGAAGCAGACTCCCTGCTGAGCAGGGAGCCTGATGCCGGGACTTCATCCTGGGACTCCAGGATCATGACCTGAGCCAAAGGCAGTTGCTTAACCAACTGAGCCACTCAGGCGCCCCAATCAATTTAACTTTAATCAGTACCTTGAGAGGTGAGAGAGAATACTGCATCCATTTGAAAAAGATGGTATAAAAAAGGAATAATTATAAAAACCAAAAATTATAAAAATAATATCCAAAATAAGGAATTGAGTAGAGAAAATGAGAGACAAAATTAAGTGAGCAAGAAAGTAGAACAAATCAAGAGATTAGAACAAAAACAGAAGACAAAGTTCTGAACAGTAGAAGAGGCCTAGTCATGGATTCTTATTCAAGCTCAAAGGAAAAAAAAAAAAAGAATCTCCAGGATGTCTCAGCCTGAGGAAAAAGAAGCTACTTTATCTGTCTGTGTCCAAAGCTTGCCTCCTTTTCTTAGTAGACGTATTGATATTGAGAACCCACAGTCCCTTCATTCTGGCATGCACAGATCCTTTAAGACAATTCTAATACCTGACAGTAAATTTCCCCCAAATCTACCATATTCAGGATTTACTCTGGGGCATCAACACTCATAGGTTTAGAACTTTCATAAGAATAATTGGAAGGTACCTGTTTAATAGGTGCATGTTTATAAAAATTTAAAGTACAACCATTTTCCTAGTTCAAAAGTGTATGCCTTGAATCTGAAATGAGACTTTTCCAACTTCAACCATTTTAATATTCAATCCTAATCAGGCAACTTGCTATGTTAAATATAAGCCATCAACTCTTTATAATATAGTCTCTAAACTAGGGGTAAATTTTTTTACAAACCTAATTCAATAAAAACAGAATAATAAATTTTAACTTATACTAGAATTAAGGTGTTGAGGAAATATTTTTAATTTTATGAATAACTGAATAATTCTTTCTTCCAAGCCCCTCACTCTGGGTAGTGAATATGTATATAAATATTAGTCATTAATCCAACTCAGCTTACAACCTAGTTAATAGTAATAGTTTTCAAGGTTTTTGTAGCTTTTTATAGTGTTCAGCCTTTTTAATCTCTCAGATTTCTTATATCTTCCACCCCACATTACCACTCCTTGTACCTCCAACAAGATAGCTATTGGGAAGAAGAATGTAGCTTTTACAACTTCATGGAGGAAGGGAGAAGTAACAGTTCAGGGATTCCTATATTCTGGCCCTGTATCACATTGTATTTTCCAAAGATGGCCTCACCAAGATATATTCCATCCCATGTGGCGTTCTTATAATGTTCACTCTTCTTGAACCAGAGTGGGCCTTTGAAATTGTCTTAACCAATTGTGTTTGACTTAATACCATGTGACTTGCACAGTGAGTTGCTAGTTCATAAAGGCAAGGTGGGTTCTTTGAGGTTCTCTCTGTCTCTTTCTCCTGATGCTTGTCCAGTCCATAGAACCTAGCCAGGTTATAAAGAAATCCAGAGCCCACATAAAGGTCACATACAGATCTTCAAAGTGACAGTCCAACTGAGCCTTCAGCTCACAACTAACATCAACTGCCCAGGCATATACATACAGGAGCCTTCTGAAGATTACATCCTCTAGCCTCAAGGGTTAGCTTTCAGCTAAGGCTGCAGACAACACGAGCAATTATGCCTTCTGTGCCTTTTTTGAATTCTAACCCTCAGAAACTGTGAAAAGACAATGAATGATTATTGTTTAAACTAGAGAAAAATTTGTGATGTGGAAATAAAGGGAAAAAAAAAAAAAACCAACTACATGCTCCCTTACTTCTCAGTAGTAGCTGCTTCTCTGACTGATAGACGTCTTGAAGGCTTTGGCTGGCCAGAGCACCATGTAGCTTCCTGACCTAGTCAGTTGCATTTGGGCTCCCACGGATCCTGTTGTAGACACCCTGTGAGGCCTGGCTGTGACTTCCCTTCAGCTCCGACCTTACTGAAAATCTCTGATATATGTTTCTAAGTACTTGGCACACTTTGTTACATATTGATCCTTGAAATAAACATGAGAGGCTTCTATGACAGGTATTATTTATCCAACTTTAAAGATGTAAATGGTTGGTAGAGATCAATTTGAGAGACTCTAGTGATAGATGACATGGCAGGAATTTTGATCCAGATCATCTGACCTTAATTGCAGTACTTCCTCATCTATTGCCAACTTGATAAACCTAATATATTAAAATACTGTATTGTGAAATAGTAGTCACTGCCATTTACCTTTACTTCTTAAAAAATATATAATTTCTTATACTTTCTCATCAATAAATTCCTACAAACAAAACTTTAACAGCTTAAGTGATGAGAAAAAAGTCTTAAAAATGTGCATAGCCTGGGACCCAGAATTTGTACTTCTCCGGGTTTAATTGAAGAAAATAGTAATATATGAAAATATAACTACAAGAAAGTTTTGGGGCTAAAACATTAAAATCTGAACAGTAGTTTGATAGTTAAGTCAATTATCCAATCCACGCTCTATAAAGACATTAGAGATTATTGATGAATATTTTTGAAAAACATTAATAAAATTAAAAAGGTTATAAAACACTAAATATTGTATTATACCAATCTTGTTATGTATCCATATCTACATACACAAAATCTGGAGGCCTATATACTAAAATATTAGCAAATGTTTTTATCTCATGTTGAGATTTGAGTGTCCAAACTCACTGAACATCTTTACTGCTTTTACTACTGACTCCAACAAGATCATAAAACCAGAAAAAAGTTGTAATGGATTATATTAAAAGTATGCCAGAGTCCTAGCCTGTGCTATGTCATATATTATAGTTGCATTTGAACTTGCAGTTTGATTCCAGGCCCTTACAGCTGGAGTCAGAACCCACCTGAGATCAACTGCTATGTGACTTTCTCTAATTCTTACTTTTATTGCCTCAAACCAGACATGCCCCAGGGCCCCATGATCCACTCAAAAGTGGATCACAAGCACATATAGTGAACTTTATTTTTAAAGTTTATCTTTCTTTATCTTAACTATGGGAGTTTGAGATTGAGTCAGAAGATTTTAAGGATTGCTACCTTTAATCACATACCCCCCACAGATGGACATAACTGCCCTGTCCAGTTTTCCAGCTCACTGGCTTGTCTTCTTCATATTATACATGTAATTTGAAAGATCTTTTTGGCTAAGTTTCAATTAAAAAAAATTTTTTTTTTAATTTTGGGAGGCAAATTTAGGCTTATTCTGAGTTCTATATTTCCTTTCTGGACTCTTCTGTCATCTGATTATATTACATTCACTCCTGGTCATCTTCCATATGTGCTTTTTAAAAATCCAAGCTTATCAGTCACAAATATCCCCATTTGTCTTTTGGGTATTTACGCCAGTGTTTCTTCCTCTCAGACCATTCTTGACTGAATTTTCCCACACCTCCCTCTTTTTTGTTTGGATAAGCTCTATATTTTCTTAAATATTTTCCCTTTTGGAACCTCAGTCATGGGATCAGACATACTTTCTCAGGAATTTTTGAAATTTGTATCTAAAGTCAGGCATAGGCTTAGAATTGAGATATAATAATATTAAGCTATTTTGGTGTAAAATAAATAGTTTATTTCAAAGGGAAAAAAAAGATAAAGGTGAAGTAAATGTCGTAATTACCTAATTTCCATATGTAATATTTTCCTAATCAGCTTAGAACATATATTAATATATGGGAACAGCTCCAGAATGACCCCTAAAAAGGAAAATAATCAGGGATTTTATATTCTTGGCAGTAATATGATGCTTGAAAAGTTAAGGTTTTTGGGAGAAAATGCAGCTTAGAAGTTTTTGACACGTGAGAGTTTTAAACTAGGATGTTCTGGGATATCAAAGCTTGCTGCATTGCTAGAGCTCCCTCAAGAATAAAATCACCTATGGACAGGAAAAAATGAGGGAACATTTGCAAAAATGCCAAATTAATTCAAGTCATCAGTCTGTAGCTAAGTAGTTTATGCCTTTCAGTCAAATTCTGTATTTTATTTTATAAAATGTAGTGATTGTTATATAATTTATGCAACTGACTGATGCTGATTTAACTATGACTTCCAACTCATCAAAAAATACTTGTTGATCAAGCAAAGCTAAGTTTATCAGACATACTGCCATCAGGGAGAACACCATCTTGACAGAGTCTGAGACATTTTTCAAGGAAAGGAGAGTGAAGGAGGCTATTAGGGCCTTGGCTGGGACATATAAAGGTCAGTTTACAAGGTAAGAACTCAGGATTTAGCAGATTTTATCACATAATAGCTTTGAACTTGTGGGCACAATGAGGCAAGGGTCTTGAAGTCACTTTTGATGAGTAAACTGTTAGTATTGAAAAGTAAGCTTTTCCAGTTCATTCATAGACTTATCTTCTAAGATAGATTCTTAGAAGCTATCTTAGATAGATTCTTAAATAGCTAAATTATTTTTGCTTAATCCCAGTATCCTTTAGCATAGGGATAGGAAAGTATGCCTGGTCCCAATATAATTTAACACAGGAAGAAAAAATTATGTTGGTTTTAGTTCTCACTTGCATTCCTGAGTAGGAAAGTTGATCTACACTTTAGAATCATCTGTGCCACTCAAAATAACGTATAGGTGTAAAGACTCTTCTGTAAGATTGTGATTCAGTAAGTCTGGATACGACTTCTGTAAGCTTAAAAACCTCCATACTTAATTCTGATGAACAACCACAGTTGAGAATATCCAGATGCTGCAGCTGGTGATCTATGAACTAAGAAGTGAGCTCTCACCAAACCTCACATCTGCTGTTGACTTGACAATGAAATTCCCAGCTTCGAAAATTGTAAGCCATACATTTCTGTTGTTTATAAACTACCCAGTCTGTGGTATTCTGTTCTAGCAGTCCAAAGCAGCTAAGACACCAGGCCACACCTAAGGTTTCTGCAGTATCTGGGCATTCTCAACTCTGGTTTTTCATCAGAATTAAGTATGGAGGCACTAATCCCGTTCATAAGGGCTCTACGTTCATGACCAAATCACTTCCCAAAGTCTCTACCTCCAAATATCACTGGGCTTTAGGATTTCACATATCAATTGTGGGGGACCACAAAGATTCAGTCTATAGGACTGGGTGTCCGCTAACTCACTTGCAGACATGGAGACCAAACAGCCTCTATGGAGTGTGCTACCATGGCCAGGTCAGTAAGTGATGATGTATGTAAAGCTGAAGAAAGATATATTTTCAAGTGATAAGTACTCCACACTTACCACAGGAGATATGTAAGTTGCAGTATCATAAGCCATTACTGGCATTCCTTTGCCTAAAAATTATTTTCAATAAAGATGAAGATAAATGACAGGTGGGTGCTTTCTATAATTTCTTTTCCAGTAAGCATGACAGAACTTTTATGAGTCCAAACATTATGGATCGACTATCATTCCATTCTTTCATAATATTCACCCACTTCTAAAATTTTTATCAGCTTCTGAAATATGAATTTTTCAGCTTTTCTTCTTTTAGAATCTGATTTTATTCCTCCAGACCTGAAGATCACCTACAGAAAAGTAATTAATGAATACTCCAGATTTCAGAAAAGATGCACATACGGTGGTTAAATGTTCTCATCACTATGTTGCTACATATAATAGGTATCTAAAAATCTATTAAAATGAAGTGAGTTGGTTTAATATCCCAAGTTCTCACCAACTAATGTTTCCCATTCTTTCCTTTGTAATATGTTCTACAATAGCAAGGCTTAACTCGCTGCCTCTGGCAATTATTTTATACCTGCTCACTGGCCTTATCCAGGTTATAAAATGTTACACTCTTGGAAGGTATAGTCCTTTCAAATCTACAGAGCACTGAGAATTGAATTCTGTGAATGAGAGTTGCTTAGGGCCCATTCAGTTCAAATTAATTAGTAAGCATCTAGCATATCTACTGGGAAGGGAGCTTAAGGCAATTTAGAAACTGTCTGCTCAGAGAACTCATTGCTTGGAAAAAGGCAGTCACAGAGTTTTCATTCAGACCAGAGGCTTCATGCTGCTACATAATTCTTCTCTCTTTCTGTTTTGCCAAGAGGAGAGGGAAAGAAACAAGGACATCAGAAGGAACACAGCAGGGGTGCTTGGTATTCAGCAATCTAATTGAGAATGCTAAAGAGACAAGTTCTTGCCTCCTCTCTGATTAAGATGGAACTGATCTGTTCTCTCCTTCCAGTGAAGAGTAAAGAAGGAAGGGAAGCTAACTTTAGGAAGTTGGAAAGAGGTTCTGGAGACCTGGAAGAAGTCAGGCAGAGGAAGTATTAAGAAGGGAGAATACCTTTTAAAAGTCAATGCACTTAAACATGAACAGAAACAAGAATGTGGTTTAAAAATAAATGAGTAAAGGGGTGCCTGGGTGGCTCAGTCGTTAAGCGTCTGCCTTTGGCTCAGGTCATGATCCCAGGGTCCTGGGATCGAGCCCCACATTGGGCTCCCTGCTCCACAGAGAGCCTGCTTCTCCCTCTCCCCCTCCCCCTACTTGTGTTCCTTCTCTCGCTGTCTCTCTCTCTGTCAAATAAATAAATAAAATCTTTAAAAAAACTAAAAAAAAATAAGTAAAATGCAGAGAGTACTGAAGTGTATATATTTTTACAAAACTTATTAGTGTTGTTATGTTACCTGTTTAAAAAATGAGTAATTGTTCTAGTCAATAAATGTCTAACTGTTGTAATAAAAACAACAAAAAGGCTACCTCTACTAAAGGCAGAAGAATGATTTACTAAGGCTCCTGACACCTTGGCTACTTAGACTTCCATAATTGATTGATTGATTTTTTTTTTTAAAGATTTTCATTTATTCATTTGAGACACAGAGATACAGAGAGAGCATGAGCAGGGGGAGAGGCAAGGGAGAGGGAGAAGCAGACTCCCCGCTGAGCCAGGAGCCCAATGTGGGGCTCGATCCCAGAACCCTGGGATCATGACCCGAGCCGAAGGCAGACGCTTAACCATCTGAGCCACCCAGGTGCCCCAAGACTTCCATGTTTTAACAAATAGCATCATATCTTTATTCTAGTTGACATCTCATTGTTGCTTGGGTCCCCTCCCCTGCCCCACAATGCTTGTTATAGTGCTTTACACATAGCAGAGTCCCAATGCACATTCTTTTATATATATACATATACACATATATGTAAACTTGACATACAGTGACATATATGTACAGATCTTAAACAAAATTTAGTGAGTTCTCAGATGCATACCCCCGTGTAACCAACACTCCAAAAATATAGAACAACTTCATCAACAAGCAAGTTCCTTCCTGTCCCCTTTCTAGTCATTCATCACTATCCATAGGCAAGAACCACTGTTCTGATTTCCATAGCCATAGATTAATTCTGCCTGTTTTTGAGCATCATCTAAATGGAGTTATTAGTATTTTTTTGGCTTTTTTTCACTCATAGGTTTTTGAGCTACATCCTTGTGATTGGTTTTATTAGTTCCTTGTATTTTATTGCTGAGTAAAATTTTGTTGTATGAATATACTACAATTTGTCTTTTCATGGCTTGTTGATGGCTATCAGTTCAGCAGTTTCTTCCCAGTTCTGGATCATTTGAAATAAAGCTGCTGTAATATTCTTGTATTTTGTGTATGCTAACACATAGTTTCACTTCCCCTTGGTAGATAGCTATGATTGGAATTACTAGGTGGTAGGGTAGGTTTATGTTTAATTTTGTAAGAAACTTCCAAAGAGTCTTCCAAAAAAGTGGTACCATTTTACATTCCCACTAACAATGCAAGAGAGTTCTGAATTTTCCACATCCTTGCTAACTTTTTTTTTTTAAATTTTGGCCATTCTAGAGGTTATGAAATAATACTTCATTGTGGTATTATTTTATTATTTGTGGTATTATTTTTCAAACCCATGATGATAAGGATATTGAGCACCTTTTCATGTGCTTAGTGGCCATTTCAAAAACATTGCTTTGTTAAGTGTCTTTTTAAATTATCTTCTTCTAATTAGGTTGTTTGTCTTCTTGTTACTGAGCTATAAAACTTCCTTATATATTCAAGAAACCAGTCTTTTGTCAAATATTTGTATTTAGGATATTTTTTCCTATATGTGCCTTTTTTAAAATTTTCTTAATGGTAATTTTTATTAAGCAGAGGTTTTTTTTTTTTTTAAGATTTATTTATTTGAGAGAGAGAGTGGGGAGGAGGGGCAGAGGGAGAAGGAGAGAAAGACTCTCAAGCAGATTCCCTGCTGCACCCAGAGCCAATGTGGGGCTCACTCCCAGGACCCTGAGATCATGACCTGAGCCAAAATGAAGAGTCCGATGCTCGACAGACTGAGTCACTCAGGCTCCCCATGAGACTTTATTTTTGATAAAGTCTAATTTAACATTATTTTTCACTGATTATAGTTCTTTTTGTATCCTCTCTAAAAATATCATAAAGTTATTCTATGCTTTCTTTTGGAATAATTATAACTTCCACTTTTATCTTTGGGTCTATGCTTTATACTGAATTAACTTTGTGGATGGTATGAGTTAAGGAAATCTACTTGATCCTATACCATTTGTTAAATGAATTTGGGTCACTGCTTTTGTTGAAAACCAATTAATCATGTTTTTTTTTTTTTTTCCTCTTCCATGAATCTATATACCTATTATGTATTTTACCAGCACTGCAATGTCTTGCTTACTCTAGATGTATAGTAAGCCTGGAAATCAGGAAATGTGATTCTTCCAACTCCGATCCTCTTTTATTAGAATTGTTTTAGTTAGTTGTTGTTTTTTTTTTTTAAAGATTTCTTTGCTGATTGCTCATCCTTTCATTTATTATTTTCTTCTTTTTATGTACCAAAAAATATAATAGCTTTTTGAAAATACTTGTCTGCTACTTTTTTCTTTTCTTGCCTGCTACTTCTAACATCTATGTCATCTCTTTTCATTAACACCTAATTTCTCTAATTATGGGTCACCTTTCCATGTTTCTTTGAATGTCTAGTAATTTTTATTGTAGACTAAACTTTGCAGCTGATTCACCGAAGAGAGCATTATGTTGTCTTCAGATTTAAAGTTTGCTCTTATAGGCAGTTTAATTACTAAAAAATGCTTTTGATTCTCTTTGATTGTACTCTTTGTTAAAGTAAATCTCTTTTAATTCTTCTTACTCCTAGGGTGTAGCCCTTTCTTCAGGGTGTGATTCTTTAAGGCATGTTTTTTTCAGGTTTTTCAGTTAGATGCCCAAGCTGGTCAGTGAGGTCTCCTAACACTGAGTTCGGACTCTGATGTCTTTTAGTCCTATAAGTCTTTTGGTATCCTGGTCAGCTCTCAGATCAACTGCAATCACCCTGTGCTAGGCATTGCAGAATCTTGCTCTGAATATGTGCAACTGGCTCTCAGAACTCACAAGGGACTCACATCCACATTTCTAGAGCACTCTCTATGAGCAATCTTTGGTTTATATTCCACATAGTCTAGGCACTCTCCCAAGCCCTGAGCTCTGATCAGTGCCTCCTCCTCCAAAGGAAGGACTCTACTCACTGCTTGAGACTGACACCGTTTGTGCAGTTTGGGAAACTGTCCCCAGGTAGGAAGCTTGGATGAATGTGGGGTTTCTTTCTTTTATTTTCATTCTCTCAGAAACTAAACTGCCCACATTCAGCGCCTGAAAACTAGTGCCTCATATACTTTGTCCAGTTTTTTGCTTTTTAACACTGTAAGAATAAGTCCTTAACCAGTTACTTCATTCTGGTGAGAGATAGACGTTGATAAACATTTTTAACCTTTTAAGTGAATCAGTGCTCTAACTGCAAATGGAAACTCCAGAGGAAAGCAACTAGGCTTCCAGAAGCATCCATTACAAGCACACTTATAAAACAACTTAGTGTCTATTGGACTTGTCTTGCTCATCATAGCCATAGTTCTCTGGTATATACTGTTTATCTAAAAACTAAAATTATAATTTAAATTCATCTTTGCCTTGGAGACTTAAAACTGAAAGTTCATCTTCTTCACAAAGTTTCTCAATAATGATCACTTTCTTAAGTTGTGTTATTTTCATTTTTTCCCTTCCCTACAAGTCAAAAGACTGCTTTTGATCTCTTTGTTTCATACATGGGTGGTTGCAAAGTTAAACTGTTTGCGAAGCCATAAAATAAATTTACTTTGCTTTTTATAACCTGTACTTATCCATCAAGAAGGGCCACCATATAGAATATTTGTCAAGAGGGTATTTCTAATTCTTTCATTCTTCTGATCAATGCAATAATTTTGAATACTTCCTTTGGCTAGAAGCAAGTAAAAGCAATTCCCTGTTTTTAACTAGAGCTAATAATTAGAAAATTCACAAGTGTTTATCTCTAGATTGCACCTTTCTCTAGAGCTGCAGATGGAGATTTCTAAATATGCTGAATGAGTTCTACTGGCACATTTAACTTAAAAGTCCAAAACCAAAATTTGTTCTTTCCACTCTCCAAAATTGTCTTTCCTCCTGTGATTTCTATTACCTCTCCCTCAAAACTCAAATTAGAAATCATAGAATCTTTTTTTAATTTCCTCCCTTCTTACAGTATGATTTATTCATTGTATTTTGAATTATTTTTTAATCCTTTCTCTTTCCATTCCTAGGGATATAATTATATTTGAAGCCTTATCACTACTCCCAGCAGGATCATAGCAATAATTTCCTAAATAAATTTGTACCTCCATCTTCCACATGCTGCCAGAGTTATGCTTCTAAAATAGATTTATAATATCTCTTCACACAAAAATGTTTGCTAGCTCTATGTTACAGAAAAAAAAGCCAAGTTTCTGAGCATGAGCATTATGTCCTTTGTCATCTCGCGTATACCCATTTTCAGGCTCATCCACCACCCAGTGTTCTGTTCCCTGTTAGCAATGGAACATTCTTGGAATGCCTGTCATCAGTTTTAATTTTCACTGCCCAAAGCAGGTGTTATGTATCACAACACACTTTTCTGTATTCTAGAAACCCAGTGTCATTGAGTTAATTTGTCACTACTCATTTTGTTACAAACTACACCCAGGCACTTCTACCCATCCCTTTACTCTAGTTAAACTCATCAACTTGATGATGCAAATGTTCTGGAATTTTACCATTGCATTTCTACCTGTGCTGTCATCTTATACCAAAAGTGTTATTTCCCCTGTGTATTCCTCTTCTAAAAAACTCCATGGTATTTTTAAATGTTCATGGCTTATTTATGGCTTTCACTGTTTTTTTTGAACAATGATCACCACATTTACTGAGCTTCATGTATGTGTAGGTAATATACCAAATGCTTCACACAGTTTTATTATTACAGTCTCAAAAGAATTGGGACACCTGGGTGGCTCAGTTAGTTAAGCATCTGACTCTTGATTTTAGCTCAGGTCATGATCTCGGGGTCCTGGATCAAGCCCAGCATCGGGCTCCATGCTCAGCAGAGAGTTTGCTTGAGATTATCTCTCCGTCTCCCTCTTCCCCTCACTCTGCTCACTCTCTCTCTCTCTCAAATAAATAAACAAATCTTTAAAAAAGAGAATACAAGGTACTCTTAATGCTTTTTACATCATATTTTCATTAGTTAAGTAAATGTCTTTAATTATTGATTCTTCAAAAGTAGGATTCAGGTCAAGTTCATTTTTTTTTTCCTCCTCATCATCATACCTTGCAACATCCTGAACTGAATTTAACTTTTCTTCCTCTTTTTCTTTCCTTCTTTTTGCTTTCTCTCTCTCCCTGTATAATTTTTTCCTCTATCCCTAACACATTTACCATTTGTGGGTGTTGTTAATTTTAATCAAAGTTTCCTGTGGTTTCACAGGATGCTACCTATAGATGCAACCTGAGAAAATTTTTTTCAGTTTTATTGAGAAATAATTAACATGCATCGCTGTGTAAGTTAAAGGCCTATAGCACAATGGTCTGATTTACATATATTGTGAAATGACTGCCACAATAGGTTCAGATGACATCTGTCTTCTCATAAAGATACAAAAAGAAAAAAAAAGAAGAAAAAAGGAAAAACAAATTTTCCTTGTGATGAGAACTCTTAGAATTTACTTTCTGAACAACTTTCCTATACATCATACAGCAATGTTAGCTGTAGACATCATGTTGTACATTGTATCCCTAGTACTTATTTATCTTGTAACTGGAAGTTTGTACCTTTTGACCACCTTCTTCCAGTTTCCCTTCCCTTAACCCTCCAACTCTGGTAACCACAAGTCTGATTGATTTTTCTATGAGGTTTTATTTTCGTTTCTAAGATTCCACATATAAGTGAGAGCATGCAATATTTGTCTTTCTCTGCCTGACTTATTTTACTTAACGTAATTCCCTCAGGGTCCACTCACACTGTTGCAAATGACAGGATTTCCTCATTTTTTGTGGCTGAATAACATTTCATTGTGTGTTTATGCACAACTTCTTTGTCCAATCATCCATCACTGGACTCTTAGGTTATTTCCATGATATGGCTGTTGTAAATAATGCCACTGTGAACATAAGTACAGATATCTTTTCAGATTAATGTTTTTGTTTCTTTGGGATATAGTCCCAGAAGTTGAATTACTGGATCATGTAGTAGTTCTATGTTTAATTTTTTGAGAATCTTCCATACTGTTTTCCATAATGGCTGCACCAATTTCCACTCCCACCAATAGTGCACAAGGGTTCCTTTCTTGCCACGTCTAGTCCAGAATTCATTATCTCTTGTCTTTTTAAATTATGGCCATTCTGACGAGCATGAGTTGATATCTCATTGTGGTTTTAATTTGTATTTTTCTAGTAATTCATGATTTCAAACCTCTTGTAACTGTTGGCCTTTTCTGTATCTTCTTTGGAGAAATGTTTGTTGTGGTCCTTTGTCCATTTTTTAAGTTGGGCTATTTGTGTTTTTGCTATTGAGTTGTATGAGTTCATTATATATTTTAGATATTAATCCCTTATCATATAGATGGTTTGTAGATATTTTCCCCATTCCATACAACCTGAGAAACTTTAAGTTGATAAATCATTTTTCACTGGCTCTTACCACTATCTGATTAAAATCACTAATTTCTGGTAGTATCAGCAAAGAAGAGGACTTTTTAATAGTCCTCTCATGTTCTCTTCTATTATTCTCTGTGAAGTTTTTAGGGACACCTTTCTACTATAGATGTTTCCAGAAACTTTCATTTCCTGATTCTACTCAAGCCACAAATCTTTGTTTTGCCAATATAAGGCTGCATTTCTCGATCCCTCAATGTGGTGAAGCTAAATGGATTCTGAGAAGATGAGTGGAGAATATGTTCTACTCTACCTGTTAGAACCCACCTTGTCACTTGACACTAAAATAGCACTGCTTTTGCTTCTAAAAAAGTGGCCTATTATGGGGCACCTGGGTGGATCAGTTGGTTAAGTGTCAGACTCCTGATTTCAGCTCAGATCGTGAGCTCAGGGTCTTGAGAAATAGCCCCGTGTCAGGTTCTGTGCTTTGTGCAGTCTGCTTGAGATTGTCTTTCTCCCTCTCCCTCTGCCCCTCTCTCTGCTCACACACATGCTCTCTCTCTAAAATAAATAAAAATAAATAAAATCCTAAAAAAAATAAAAAATTTCCCTAATAGAGCAGCTACTCCACCTTCTGCCTATTACTTCTTCTCCATGAGGTATTATTCATAGATATTTATTGTTTCCCTAGCCTCCATTCCACCATTTTGATTGTAACCCCAGTCTTTAGATGAAGATCCATGCCTCAAAAACCTTTCCATGTTTTCTGAGTGAGCCTTCATACTTCTGCTCCATGGTTGAACACCCGACTTAAGCCTGTGTCAATCTAAACCATGACATTGTCTTAGTCCTGCTATTTATTTCATGTGTTGAAAAGTTACTGAAGTCAATCTAATCAAAATGAACATTTAGATTTACATGGTGACTATTAGAAAAGAAGCTCACTATGTTCAGTGTACTTCAATTAAAAGGATGGAACTCATGAAGCCATTTTAGTATCAGGATGCAAGTTTTTATTTAAGATAAAGGAAGCTCCCCCATCCCCCACCCCCGAAAAAAAAGAAGAAGAAGAAGTCAAGCAAAGAGGTAGAGGGAAAATGAGAACTGATGATAACATGTTAAACTCTTTGTACAGCTGAGCCTAAAGCCTGACAGTTGTTGGATCTCTCAGTTATGTCAGGCAATGCATACCTTTTTTTTTTTCTTGCGTGAGTCAATTTGGGTTTGGAATTCTCTTACTTGCAACAAAGGGAGCTAACTGAAATGGGCTTAGGCATGAATACATGGGATAATTTCTAATACCAAAGTCATTTTAAACAAGAAGTGCAAATTGAAAATGCCATATATACATATATTTCACCACACATAGATTTTTTTTTCTTGTGATGAGAACTTCTGCAATTTACTCTCTTAGCAACTTTCAAATATACAATACGGTATTATTAACTATAGTCACCATGCCATACATTAGATCCCCGGGACTTATTTTGTAACTAGAGGTTTGTACCTTTTGACCCTTTTTACCCATTTTGTTCACCCCTTACCTCCTGCTTCTGTTTTCTGTATCTATGAGTTTGTTTGTTTTATTATTTCCACATATAAGGGATACCGTATGACATTTGTCTTTCTCTTTCTCACTTATTTCCTTTACCATGATGCCCTCAAGGTCCACCCATGTTGTTGCAAAAGGCAGGGTTTCCTTTTCTATTAATTAATTAATTAATTAATTAATTAATTAATTAATTAATTTATTATTTGAGAGAGAGAGAGAGAAACAGCATGAGAGGGGATAGGGTCAGAGGGAGAAGCAGGCTCCCCGCCGAGCCCGATGAGGGACTCGATCCCAGGACTCCGGGACATGAGTTCAGTGTCTGACTTAAAACCAAGCAATGATAAACCCTTTCCAGAATTTTTAAATTAGGGACCAAAGAAAATGAAGCAACAGCATCCTCTGGGGCAATGTTTTCAGCCATATGGCACAAGCCAATCTAATTGAGTAAAACCTGTAAGTCCGCAAGAAACAGCTCTAGAAGTATGTGAACTTTTCAATAAATTTCTCCTTTTTTCTTAACAGCTTGAGTAAAGATTAAGATAAACAACAAGGAAGTTATGTTAAATTCAGGTCTGTTGGACTCCAGAGCACAATCATACCTCTACTGCTTATATATTAGGATACTTTTTCCTGTGTTCCCTTAGTGTCTGGCATTGTGCTTTGTACACCAAATACATTTTTGTCAGTTAGACTCATATGATAAAATCATATTTGATAAATACTTTTCAAAGAGATTTATTTAAAATTGAAGAGGAATCCCTTGAGCCAATACCACTTTATTTGTTGTTTCCTATAACCCACTTCATTCGAGAAGCTGCTTAGCTATAAAAAGATAACATTTGAGTCTGTGCTATGCTAAGAATGTCCTGTTTGGCCCTTTTGCTTCCCCTGCACTGTAAGCTGGATCCTGATCTCAGGTAAAATTTCATCTATTGAATAGGACCAAGTACAACTATATTGAGATGCAAATGCACAATAATGAGAAAAAAGTCCAGAAAGAGAGAGATCCCCATGCCTTTTGCTGAAAGATCATAACTTTTAATAGAGCACTATTTCTTCAGAAATCTTTTTCTCCTCTTTAAGTAATTTTAAAAGGTGCCTTCAGTCCGAACTTCCAACAGTGGCAGATTTAGTATGGATATGTATCATTTTTAAGCCCATGTTTCTAAATCCATTTATAAGGTAAAGTGTAATTTCTGGAGGTCATTTTTTTGCTATTTCAGTCCGTGAAGATTTGGTGAAGAGAATTAACAAATCCATTTACTTTAAACTTCTAACCTCCATACACTATTGATGTTCCCGGAAAAGAAAGAAAATCCCTGAAAATGACAGTTATTAATGCTTCCAAGAAAGGCATATTGAAGGGTCAGTTCACCAACAGGCATTTTTATAGGGAAGGTCTACAATACATTTTCAGAACCTCTTCCTGTCTCAATTTTAACAGTCACACAGTGGGTTAAGTAATATATTCAGTGCAAGAGGTGTAGACCTAGTCTCTCTTCATTTGCTGTGACAGCTTGTAAAGCACTTTGAAGATGAACAGAAGTAAATATAAGTTCTATATTCCCTGCCTTTTTGATCAGGAATCCTCACCTATTTCTACTTAAGAGGAAGGTTTTCTCTAAGAAAAGTCTTTTCTTCTCAAAGAAGATTAGCAGTAAGAGTGTAGAGTCTGGGGCTAGCAGGTTAAAGTGCAAAAGCTGACGGGGATCCTCAGGATGGGCTCTCACTCTTGGTGAGCTTATCAACAGTCAGTGTTAGGTTGATAATTTAGAGAGAGTGTTTGATGGAAAATTTATGAGGACGTAGTATTATCTAATGAATTTCAAAAGATAAGACTCATATTTTTTTCATATTTTTTCTGCCAAATTAACTTTGAGCAGGCATGATGTAAGAGATAGCACGAATGAAAAGAATTACTGACTTTAATAGAAACCAGGATATATGTGTAATTTAAAGGGAATGTTCTCATTTTTCATTGCTGACTAATCTATGTTAGCTACTTATTTAATATCCTCTTTCATTAAGTCTTGAAATATCTCTATTAGTATAACTGAAATTAAATTATAAAGAAGGACGTATTAGAAGAGGCTTTGAATGTGCTACAGAAGCTATTTTCATTGTCAGATTTTCAAAAGGGAACTGAGAAATAAAGATGAGAAGTGTATCTTTTCCTTTCTGAATTCAAAACATCTGCATTTTAAAGCAATTCATTTTCACCAAAGGCAGTTAATTCTGGTCTAATAAAGATCATAAAAATAATAACTGATAACCTTTATGTTTTCATAAGGCTCCCTTAAAACAGTCTATGTTGCAGTATACTTGCTCGGTCCTAATTTCTGCTATTATAATTTAAAATAAAAAATTACAGACTTGGCAAGAAAGGTAAGATGACATCCCAAAACAGGCATTGAACTTCTCTTTCATAACTCCCGCTTCCAACCCAGTCCACTGACAGGATTAAAGCTATGTCTCTCTGGAGATGGAAACTTAATAAGAAGATCTGAAGGCACATATTCAATTCCTTCTGTGTCACAACGCTCTCTAAGGACACTCAGCTGCACTTTTTCTCAACATTGCAACACACAAAGAAACTAAGGGCTTCCCTGGAGCCAGAGCAGGTGAAGAGTAGGAAGCACATCTGCCTCCTCACTGCTTGTCACTGCCCACCTTGACTGGGGGTTCATGATGAGCCTTCACTGCCACTAGAAAGTGGGGACATGTGGATTTCACCTGCCTACCTGTTGATAATCTCTTCCAGAACCCCAGTCTCTTCTAGACATTTTAGGGATTTACAAAGACCTAAAGATGTGCTAAAGGAACTCATCTATGTTAATGGTAATAATTCATATATATGTTGGTCTAGGAAGATATATATAATGTCTAACACTTATATAGCTATTACTATGGGTCAAGCAGTGCTCTAGCACAAAAAAATTAGAGATTTTTAAAAAAGTATTTGGAGTGTAACTACTCATACAGCATGACTATGATTGATATGGTCAGCATCCATCCCACTCCCTTTTAGTGCTTTTCTGTATTGCAGAGCCCAGAAAGCTAAGAACTACATTTCCCATACGCCTATAGCCAAAGTTTTAGATGAGAACTAACTTCCACAACTAACTTCCATAGATACATTCCTATTAAACTGCAAAGACATAAATGAGGCTGAAACCCTATTTCTGTTACTGCTTCTACAATCAAACCAGTTTTGGGGATGTGGATATTGATGACAGTTGTTCCTTTAATACCTGAACTGTTTTTACAATGATACACCGTGGAATTCAGCAATTCCAGGGGTACCCTCCTGATCCCTACTCCTTCAGTCTTGCAAATACAAGCAATTTATTCTTTGTATTAAGTTCCTTTTTTCTTAAAAATTTCAAGTGGCTTCTGCTTCTTGAACTGGAACTTCAACAATACCATATTTAAAACCATAAATGCCTACATACGATAGACCTACAAGGAGAGAAATCTGTAATTTTTTTAAAAGATTTTATTCATTTATTTGACAGAGAGAGACATAGCGAGAGAGGGAACACAAACGGGGAGTGGGAGAGGGAGAAGCAGGCTCCCCACCGAGCAGGGAGCTGATGCGGGGCTCGATCCCAGGACCCTGGGATCATGACCTGAGCCGAAGGCAGATGTTTAACGACTGAGCCACCCAGGCCCCCCAGAAATCTGTAATTGTTATCTTACCTGGTAGGATCTGAAGAAAACAACAATCTGCTTATGGTTGGAAAATGAAATATAAGCATACCTCAGAGATATTGCAGGTTCACTTCCAGACTACCACAATAAAAAGAATTTTGCAATAAAATGAACAAAATGAATTTTTTGGTTTCTTAGTGTATATAAAAGCTATATTTACAGTATACTATATTAAGTGTGCAGTAGCATTAGGTCTAACAACAATAATACAGTATTGGCAGTCCACAGATGGCAAAAGCAAGAAGATTTACTTAAATTATCATTACATAGTGATTGCCTCCAACAACATGTCCATGGAAGGCAGGACTTGGTGGATCAAGTGGTGGCAAAAATAGGACACAGTATGAATGATGATTACAGACACCGTGGAATGGGCAGACTAATTCTGACAGTACTGGGTGCGTTATAAAGTACTTAAAGTCCCTCAAGAGAATAAGGAAACAAACCACGAATTGGAAGGAAATACTTCCAAAAGATGTATCTGAATAAAGGAGTGTTGTCCAAAATATATAATAAATTTTTACAGTAAGAAACTGAACAACCCAATTAAAAAATGATCAAAATTTTGAACAGGTATCTCAACAAAAAAGATATACTGATGGCAAATAGGCATATGAAAAGATTCTCAACATTCTTGATCATTAGAGAATTGCAAATTAAAACAACAATGAGATACCACTACACATCTATTAAAATGGCCAAAATTCAAAACACTGACAATACTAAATGCTGGTAAATAGGCTGATTTATTGCTGGTGGGAATGCAAAATGGTACAGACATCTTGAAAAATAAAAGGTAAAGCTGTGCAGACCTTGAAAAGTTCAGTAGAAGGGAAAGAGGAATGAATAGGTGAAGCACAGAGCTTTTTTGGGACAGTGAAACTACATGATACTATAATAGTAGATTCACATCACTATACATTTGTGAAAACCCAAAATACCCAACAGTCAGTGTGAACTCTAATGTAAACTATGGCCTTTGAGTGATATTAATATATCAGTGTATGTTGATTGGGACAAATGTACCATTCTTGTGCAGGTTGTTCCTCATGGGGGATGTTGTGTATGTCTGGGAACAAGGGGAATATAGGAGTTCTCTCTACTTTCTACTCTATTTCCTGTAAATCTAAACTGCTGTAAAAATTATGTTAAAAATAATAAATAAAACAAGTAATAAATAAATTCTTATCTGTAGGCATGATCAGAGGACTAGGGAGTTTCGGAGCTAATATTTCTGCAAATGAGATACAGAGTCTGATGCTATGGATTAATGAAATGTCATTTGAATTCATAATTTCACTAGATCTTTTATTGAAAGTTGGGATATCAATTGGGGAGGATAAAAATGCTGAGTAATGGAATTTGAATATTTTTATGAATTTAAATAGATTTGAGTACTATGAACTCAAAAACCATATTGAGTCATCCCCGCTAACCATATTGAGTCATCCTTTTTTTTTGTAGTTTGTTTGTTTTCCCTTTTTCTTAGCATGCTAGCTAGTCCTGCCTTACTTAAAGACTCATCGATGACATTAAGGGCTATGTTTATTTAATGAGACATGAATTTTCCTCATACCAATTCCTTCTGTTGTGGAGGAAGGAATACCTCTGCCCTTCAAGATCCTTCTAGCTGGACTAAGAATTAAACAGACATGAGACAGATAAACAGGAGAACATCAAATTTAGTTTGGTACATATGTGGATTCCCATATGAAATTCCAAAAATAGACTAAATGAGGTGTATATATATCATTCTGAATTAAGGAGAAAAGGGATAAGGGTCTGGGACTTCAAAGGGAAGGAATCTAATTCACAGGCAGATGAAAAAGAGTAAATGTTTGGTAAACAAATATTTGCTGGGCCACTCAGAAACAGTAAGACATAGAGGACTTTGATCAAAAGGGCCTTGCTAGGTTCCTCCCTGTCTACCATATCTAGTTCATATCATAAGGTAGTTATCTATGGTGATAGATCTCTTCCTGGAGCAGGTCCTCTATCTAAATTCTTTTAGGCAGTGGAGGGAGAAGGAAAGAGCTTTTCTGGAATCTGCTAGGGTTTGATTGCTTTTTAACTCAAAATAATCTTTATGCTAAAGTGTCCCATCTTGGGGTGGCCTACTCTTGGCCCATACACTTACATCTCATTGCCTCAAACAAGCCCCCACACTCATCTCAGAGACCAAATACAAAGTTTGATCCGAAAAAGAATTGTAAGAGTTTGCTAATTTGTATCATTAGAAACTTGGCAACTGTGAGATAGATTCTAAGGGTGCTAGACCTAGAAAAAGGAACGTAATTTAGATTAAGTTGAATTAGTATTGGAGCCATAGCCAGATTTATCTGGAGTTATTGTGCTATTCCAGGTTGCTGAAAGTGGCTCTGGGTGCGGTTGGTGACTGAAGCCTGCACTAAGTGATGGCTTACATGGTATGGAGCTCAACTGTGGCAAGTCCCATTAGGAGAACGTAAGGCAGGCCCAAGGGTTATGGAAAAAAGCCATGAGTTATTTGTAGGTAATTATTCTACTTTTGAGACCTAGCTCGTGGCTTGATACTAAACCTCAATAGAAGCCAGTTGCTTGAGTGTGAGACATTAAGTGGCCATGTGACTGAATGGGGCCACTCTCTGACCTACAAAAGTCATAGATTTAGGTGTCAGCAGTATTCCATTCTCAAGTGGAAATTCAATTAAAAAATGCAAGATCAAAAAATTACAAAACAATGCCAACAGTAACAAATTAGGAGATAAAATAGAAAAAACTATTATAAAAGCAAACTGTAAAAAAAAAAAAAAAACAACCACAACAGTCAATTGCCTAGGAATAAAATAACCAGAAATGTGCTAGGATGATATTTTAAAAATCAAGTTTTCTGAAAAAGCATAAAAGAAGGCAGTTGTGGACAGATAAAAAATTAAAAGGTAAGGAGACAAAGAAGCATTGTATATGAGATCAAATTTCCTGAAATTAAGCTATAGTTTTAATATAATACCAATGTCAATACAGTAAAAAAAGAGACAGAGTAAGAGATAACAAAGTCATAGAAAGATGAAATTAATGTTACAGAATGGGAGTTTCAAGACTGTAAACATGCAGACTGTTTCCAAAATGTAAACCAAATGAAATTTATCCCAAATGGTTGTAGAGGTTAGTTCATTTTCCTTTTCTTTCATTCGTTTGTTCATTCATTCACTCATTCATTCATTGTCTCTTTGCTTCTTTTGAGGTGAAAGATGTGACAAAATAATTATTCAGTTTATCTGGTTGAGTATATTTATTGAATAACCAAGATGATTTTGAGAAAGATATCATTATAAAGTGCTAGCAAATAAATAATTATGGCACACTGACATAAAACAAGAAAAGCATTAAGAAATAAAATGCAAAGTCTGGAAACATCCAATATAAATGTGGAAATGTAATGTTGGATATATGTGACATTACAAATCTGGGAGGTACAGATGGATTATTGAATAAACGTCATTGGGGTATTTGACTATCCAGTGAGGCGGGAAAAGCATCTCCCAGCCAAATACAAAGAGAAAAATAAATTTCAGGTCAATTAAAACTTGGAAGACAGAAATAGAGCTGTAAATATAAAAGAAGGGAATGTTGAAGGGTATTTTTATAATCTAATATTAGAAAAGGCCTTTTTACGCATGTCTTTGAGGTGAGTAAGCATTAAAAAAAAAGACTATTTAGTTTCACATTTTAAAATTATATTCTTTTTTTTTTTAAGATTTTATTTATTTATTTGACAGAGAGAGAGAGAGAGCGAGAGAGGGAACACAAGCAGGGGGAGTGGGAGAGGGAGAAGCAGGCTTCCCGCGGAGCAAGGAGCCCGATGCAGGGCTTGATCCCAGGACCCTGGGATCATGACCTGAGCCGAAGGCAGACGCTTAACGACTGAGCCACCCAGGCGCCCCAGAATTATATTCTTTTTTTGAAGATTTTATTTGAGAGAGAGAGTACAAGCAGGGGGAGCAGCAGAGGGAGAAGGAGAAGCAGGCTCCCCTCTGAGCAAGGAGCCTGACATGGGGCTTGATCCCAGGATCCTGGGATCATGACACTTAACTGACTGAGCCACCCAGGTGCCCCTAAAATTATATTATTCTGAAGACATTTTGAATAAAGTTGAAAAACCAATGACAGATTAAAGGAAATTTTTTGTTCTGAGGATGATAAAGTGTGACTCTCAAAATATAGAGTCTCTCCAAATTTGAAAAAGAATGACAAATAGCAAAATGTACAAAGAATTTTACCTTTGGGATGTTTGTCTTTTTTTTTTTTTTACAAATGAGTAAAAATAACAAAAATTAAATATAAATAGCAAGTAAACATGTGAAGTTAATATTAGAAAAGTACAAAAGCAATGAAATCTGATTTTAGTCTACAAAATTGGCAAAAATAGACAATACTTTTAAGCCTAGGTAATAGTAAATGAGCACTCATACACGGTGGGGGTGTAAATTGGCTAAAAAAAATTTTAGAGGACAATTCTGATGAGTATATAAAATTTAAAAATGTGACCATAGATCTAGGAATTTCTCTTACAGAGATACTCCCAAAATAGGTCCAAAAGGTTCAGGATTATTCATTGTGGCAGTGATTATGATAGTAAATTGAAATACCCATCAAATAAGAATTAAACAGTTTATGATATATCCTTAAGATGGATTAATCTGCAGCAGTGAAAAAAATAAAGTATTTGTGTGCCATATATACATAATGGGAGAGATGTGCACAACAAATAGGCAAAAAGCAAGGTGCAGAACACTGTATGTGATTACATATATTCATATACATAAATCTATGTACATAGGTCTCATGAACATATTTACATGCATAAAACTCTAGAATGGTATCTATTAAATTGGAAATAGTTTCTATTGGGATTTGCGGGTATGCATTACATATTTTTATAAAAAATGTGTTTTAAATTTTTTAATAGCGAACTAAGAACAATTAAAAATTCCTATTATTGGGACATGAACCTCATTTTTGACTAATTAATGCAAAACTGTTGAGAACGTTAGTTAATATATACTGATATCTGATTGCCAAATATGCATCTCAAGTGTTTTGCATGCCTAATCGAATTCACTCCTCACAGTCATACTGTGAGAAAACTCCCCACACTTCAGATGAGGAAGCTGAGTCAAGCAAGTTTAAAAGCTAGCTTAGACAGACAGCTGTAAAGTTAAGGGAGACACGATTCAAAGCCAGGTAGTTTGACCCAAGAGTTCCTACCCTTTTGTGTGTGTGTGTATGTGTGTGTGTATGTGTGTGTGCTGACTGGTCTTTATTTATTATTAACATATAATGTATTATTTGTTTCAAGGATACAGGTCTGTGATTCATCAGTTTTACACAATTCACAGCGCTCACCATAGCACATACCCTCCCCAGTGTCCATCACCCAGCCACCCCATCCCTCCCACCTTCCTCCATTCCAGCAGCCCTCAGTTTGTTTCCTGAGATTAAGAGTCTCTTATGGTTTGTCTCCCTCTCTGGTTTCATCTTGTTTCATTTTTCCCTCCCTTCTCCTATGATCCTCTGTCTTGTTTCTCAAATTCCACATATCAGCAAGATCATATGATAATTGTCTTTCTCTGATTGACTTATTTCGCTTAGCATAATACCGTCTAGTTCCATCCATGTCATTGTAAGTGGAAGATTCATTTTTTGATGGTTGCATAATATTCCACTGTATGTATATATATATATATATATATATATATATATATATATATATATATAT